>NC_052316.1:16354795-16654795 GCF_016432855.1 Salvelinus namaycush
TGTTGACTAACTAAATCAATATCTTGATTGAAGTCCCAGTAATGCCACACGCACTAGTACTATCCAAAGAGGTCTCTGCCCTAGATAAGAGTTGAGTATTCAATGACTTTTTGCTCCCTGTTTGTCATTCTCAGGCCATCACCAACGGTACTGACAGGTATGAGATCATGAGCACCCCCAACAGGACCACCCTGACCATCAACGACCTGGACATCGCCATGGACATGGGTGACTACATGTGCTACGGTACCAGAGAAGTGGACTCGGCCTCCGACACGATCCACCTGCGCGTCCGCAGCCGCCTGGCCGCTCTCTGGCCCTTCCTGGGCATCGTGGCCGAGGTCATCATCCTGGTCAGCATCATCTTCATCTACGAGAAGAGGAGAAAGCCTGATGAGATCAACGACGGTACGTAGAAACACCCGCAGAGAAATGCAGAAACGAAATACTCTTGTTTTGCCATTCATGATTTCTGAGGTAGCATACCTCGCTAAGTCAATATGATTTGGCTGTGGGTGTCTGCTGCCCTCCAGTGTCTTAGTTTCAGATGCACTGTCATTCTCCAAAGATTGCTGTGCATTAGCTGCCATTTTAATGATATCTCAACACTTTGTCTTTTCTTAACGGTTTGGATATAGGTTTACTGTTATTTACTTGGTCTTCTTGATTTGCAATTTAAATATGTTTTCCACTTATGATTTTAGTAATTTCATTTGATCAAAAGCAATTGGGTTTTCTATTGGAATACTTTTTTCTCCCTCCGTTTTGTATTTCTCTGTTCGCTGCTGCGTTTGCGTTTTGGTAAGTGATCAAAACTGCATGTCAGACGGAAGTGGCTGAGATGACCGTAACTGAGAAGCTGTGGGAATGTACTGCGTTCACCTGTTAAGAATGTATCTAATAGGAACTCTTCCACTGGCCTTGCATTCATACATTGGACCAATTTGGGCAAAATTTGAATTATATTTTCAGACTGCTAAAACTTAGCCACATTTTTATGCCCACCAATCAATGTGTTTTTGTCATGCCTGTAAAAGGGTCAAATAGCCTAAGTCATGTGATTTATGTGTAGATGGAAATTAGGCCTGTCATGGTTTGTAGTGTTGGAAACACCTAGGGTTTAGGGTTTTAAAGGTACACACAGCAGTATGATATCACGGGGCAACTTCCTGCTTGCAGACAGTTGACGTCTGTAAGCAGGAAGTTGCTCTGGTTATGTCATATTTCTGTGTGTACCTTTTTTAATATCTTGTCTTGTGTGCCATCTGCATCTTGATCTCATGCATGACAAGTCATTTTAGTTTTTTATAATAAGGATATCATTTCATTGATCTCATTCATTGCCTGAGGGCACCTATTCTTTGATTTAACCGGTGACTGAACGGTCATGTCCAGACGGTTCCTTTTAATCTGCAGTCTGCCTGTACGCTTTGTTTAGAACCGTTTTCGGTGTTGCATTGTCCCTGCAAGTTTTCTCTTTTCACTTGGTTGTCCTGTTTGTGTTGTTTTGAGTGATGTTCAGAACACAGTGTAGGTAGATTTGTCATAACTGCAGTTTTCTTTTTAAATGAAATGATTTTAAGTTCAAGCGATGTAACTATTTGCTTATTGTAGATAGAACTATGGCAGTGTATGCTTGTTTGACTGCAATCACTTGACAATGGCCTACTTAAAGAAATACTTGGCGCTTTGTCACCATTTCCTTCATTGTCTGTGGAAAGAATTTTCTCCATGCCTTAATCTCATTAGAATGTCTCCCTACCAGACAGTCTCTGACCAATTCAGCTGTTGACACATCTTTTCTCTTGTCCCTGTGCTGCTTTATAGATGAGGACTCAGGTTCTGCTCCCCTGTAAGTACACATTTTACACTGACATGTAAAAATGCAATACAATTAATTTCTCACAAAGAAAATATATAAATGGGCCTCCCGAGAGGCGCAAGGGTCTAAGGCACAGCATCGCAGTGCTAGAGGCGTCACTACAGACCTGGGTTCGATCCCACGCTGTCGCAGGTGGCCGTGACCGGTAGACCCATGAGGCGGCGCACAATTGGCACAGCGTCGTCCGGGTTAGGGGAGGTTTTAGCCGGCCGGGATGTCGTTGTCCCATCGTGCTCTAACGACTCCTGTGGCGGGTCGGGTGCATGCACGCTGACACGGTCGCCAGTTGTACGGTGTTTCCTCCGACACATTGGTGCGGCTGGCTTCCAGGTTAAGCGGGCAGTATGTCAAGAAGCTTTGCGGCTTGGCAGGGTCGTGTTTCGGAGGACACATGGCTCTCGACCTTTGCCTCGCCTGAGTCAGTACAGGAGTTGCAGCGATGGGACAAGGCTGTAACTACCAATTTGGATATCACGAAAAAGGGGTAATAAAGATATACATTGCTGTATTGTTTGTAAAGTTCTAGATGGAAAATGTCTTTCAGGAAAAGCAATGCTGCCACAAACCACAAGGATGTCAGGCAAAGGAACTCCAACTGAGAGAAGATGAGAGGTGTGTGTGTGTGAGGGCTTTTGAATCAACCCACTCGACTGGATGAGCCTATTTCAAATTCATTTATTCTGATTGCAAAATCAAAGCAGTAAACCTCCTGTAGAGGTTAAGCTCTCAATCTAATTGTCAGTCCCCTTTCTTTCCTGACAGATATCCTGATGACTATCTTCCAGGATGAAGAGCATTTGCTGAGCGTCACATAATCTAGTGCACCCTGCGAATTTTAAACAACTTTACATTTTTAAATTCTTGAATGTTAATGTCTTGAGAAATGGACTGAATTGTCCTCTTCTATATTTCTCTCCATATTGTGCTTTCGGCTTAAGGCCATTGGCAAAAAAAAACATGTTTTTGCATGAGTTTTATTGCCGTTCTAGACGTGTTTGTTCGTAGTGAAGTCCATTGTAAACGTTTACGTGGGAATGATCTATTGGTGGTTTTTCTATTTGTGCTTTATAGCTTCCTCCACTGTCCTTCATTTCTAAATATCTGCTCTTATATTTGCAAGCATGAACAGCCACCTGTTAAGCAACAGGTGGCTGTTACTACTACGAATGTGAAATGTTTGGACACTGACATGCTTTTGCCCCAGGCCCTATTACCACACCTGACTCCAATAATCAACTAATCATTGTCTACAGTTTAGAATGCAATTAGTTTAATCAGGTGTGTTTAGTTATTGGGCTGGGGGAAAATGACATTAATCAGGCCCCTGAACTGGAGTGGCCCATACCTGCTGTAGGTAAATGAATGACTTGAAGCCTTTTGACTTCAGATGTGTGCCCTGACCCTTCAACATCACATAGTTGGCTGAGTTATAGGATACACCTTAACACAGTCCATTTTACTTCCTCCACTATATTTGATTTTCCGCAGTGGAAGTTATAATACTGTAGGTAGTTCCTAAATTAAACGCAGCAGGTAGGATTAATGCAATTTCGTCTGAGTTCCTGCTGTATTTAATACATGCGCTGTTGAGAATTTAAAAGGCTAATCATTGCAAAAAAATCCAAGCTTTTTGGATTTTAACTACTTATTCAAATGTTTTAAGGTGTAGTTGTGAATTTTCTCTGCTTTTGTTGCCATAGTCACATCCATAGTAATACTTCCTGAAAAAGGACCAAGTGTAAGAGATGGGCTTTCTGCTTCTGGACAACGACAAATTCTAATACTAATGTATTAATCAGAATGGAAGGCGATTTCTAAATGGTTTGTTTTTTTGAAGGGTACATGGAACCTAAACATGATTGATACTAATGAAGCATTGTCCTTTTTCTAACCTCCACTTTGTAGACTACTCAGAAGCCACATGTTGCACTAACCTGATTTAGTATTGTGACTGGATGTGCACCATTAGTTTAAGAAGTACATATGACTTTGTCAATTATTTTGCCTAAAAGTAACCAATTAGATTCAAGACAACTGTACCAATTTGCACAATCTCAATAAAGTGATCTGATTTAAGCGCTGTGGTCTCTGTTACTGCTTGAATAAGATGGATATTTTGGTTTATTTCCTCAGGGCAATAAAATGCTATAGGCCATCCCACACGTAAAGCTATGAAGTTACTGTTTCAGTGCCCTGGATAGTCGTTGGCGATGGGTTTGTAGAGCAAAGGTGTTGGTCCTCTGGTAAATGGCATGACTTGAAGCTGGCATGCATACAGAAGGAGTTACCTAATGGTAAAGGAGTAGTCATGGAAATTCCAGACCTATGACAACCATTACATACAGTCGTGGCCAAAAGTTTTGAGAATGACAAATATTAATTTTCACCAAGTGCTGCCTCAGTTTGTATGATGGCAATTTGCATATACTCCAGAATGTTATGAAGAGTGATCAGATGAATTGCAATTAATTACTAAGTCCCTCTTTGCCATGCAAATGAACTGAATCCCCAAAAAACATTTCTGCAGGACCAGCTGACATGTCAGTGATTCTCTCGTTAACACAGGTGTGAGTTGACGAGGACAAGGCTGGAGATCACTCTGTCATGCTGATTGAGTTCGAATAACAGACTGGACGCTTCAAAGGGAGGGTGGTGCTTGGAATCATTGTTCTTCCTCGGTCAACCATGGTTACCTGCAAGGAAACACGTGCCGTCATCATTGCTTTGCACAAAAAGGCCTCACAGGCAAGGATATTGCTGCCAGTAAGATTGCACCTAAATCAACCATTTATCGGAGCATCAAGAAGAGTGGTTCAATTGTTGTGAAGAAGTCTTCAGGGCGCCTAAGAAAGTCCAGCAAGCGCCAGGACCTCCTAAAGTTGATTCAGCTGCGGGATCGGGGCACTACCAGTACAGAGCTTGCTCAGGAATGGCAGCAGGCAGGTGTGAGTGCATCTGCACGCACAGTGAGGCAAAGACTTTGAGGATGGCCTGGTGTCAAGAAGGGCAGCGAGGATGGCCTGGTGTCAAGAAGGGCAGCAAAGAAGCCACTTCTCGCCAGGAAAAACATCCGGGACAGACTGATATTCTGCAAAAGGTGCAGGGATTGGACTGGGGTAAAGTCATTTTTTCTGATGAATCCCCTTTCCGATTGTTTGGGGCATCCGGAAAAAAGCTTGTCCGGAGAAGACAAGGTGAGCGCTACCGTCAGTCCTGTGCCATGCCAACAGTAAAGCATCCTGAGACCATGTGTGGGGTTGCTTCTCAGCCAAGGGAGTGGGCTCACTCACAATTTGCCTAAGAACACAGCCATGAATGAAGAATGGTACCAACACATCCTCCGAGAGCAACTTCTCCCAACCATCCAGGAACAGTTTGGTGACGAACAATGCCTTTTCCAGCATGATGGAGCACCTTGCCATAAGGCAAAAGTGATAACTAAGTGGCTCGGGGAACAAAACATCGATATTTTGGGTCCATGGCCAGGAAACTCCCTAGACCTTAATCCCATTGAGAACAATCTTCAAGAGGCAGGTGGACAAACAAAACCCCACAAATTCTGACAAACTCCAAGCATTGATTATGCAAGAATGGGCTGCCATCAGTCAGGATGTGGCCCAGAAGGTAATTGACAGCATGCCAGGGCAGATTGCAGAGGTCTTGAAAAAGAAGGGTCAACACTGCAATATTTACTTTTTGCATCAACTTCATGTAATTGTCAATAAAAGCCTTTGACACTTATGAAATGATTGTAATTATACTTCAGTATGCCATAGTAGCATCTGACAATATCTAAAGACACTGAGGCAGCTAACTTTGTGAAAATTAATATTTGTCATTCTCAACTTTTGGTTACGACTATACTGGAACATTGCTTACGTTGTGGGAGGCAATTTGTCTGCTTAGGTCCTAGGGAGACTATTAAATGAGTGGAATAAAAGTCATTTCATTGTCCAAACCGATATAGACTCACTGTACAATATTACATCAGTAGGCCTACACATCCAAATCATTCTGAGAAGATTTGACACCAGAGGGTGCCATTTAATCATCAATGGAGGAACCATTGTGATTCTAGGTGGCATGGTTGACGTAGCCTATCAATGTGTATTGAATAAATCGACTTCTGGACTGGTGGATATTGTAGCCTATATTGGCACATATTCCATTTCTCAGGTGAAGTAATCCAACAGTATTATTTCGTGATTACACATACATGCTGTGCATAAAATGGAGTAAATTTGCCAATGTGCTGATCGATTGACCTTTCAAGGCTACTATTGCATTTGAATGTTTCACAAACTATTTGTATTGAAAATACAATATTCAAAACAGATATAAAATATTTCACACTTGTATGACTTTTTTTTTCATCACTCTTTCTTTGGTTCACCATGCTGTCATCTCACATTGGAACCTTCCCTTGGATGTCATTCGTAAGGAGGAGAGGAGGGCTCTGAGGTTATAGGTAATAGGACGGGCTCTCCGTTTCACTGTGACATGAAACGAATAGCCAGATTGCAGCCATAGCAACTGCCACTGGTCCTGTATCCTAAAGTGGTTTCCATTGGATACAATAGGCTGGGGCTGCTTTGAACTCGTCGCCGCCCAGCCACGCAAAGGTTCCCAAAGGCGCGCACTCTATTTACCGCGCGCTGTCATGGACGAGGCTGAGGATGGAGAAGATGAGTCCAAATTCCAGCAGCCTCTATTGTGCGGAACCGGCTCCGTAGGTGGCGGAGGCGATAGGAACGGTCTAAGTTTGAAGATGAAGCAATTTACGCCAGGAGGGGGAGCATCGTCAACAGCGCGCAAGAACTCCAACAATGAGCTGTGGTTCATGCAAGGCGAAGAGTCCGCACCTTGTGCTCCTACAGGCGCCACAACCTGTGCTCTATTGTGCCAGGGAGATGCTGCTGCCCGTGGCGGCTCGTACTATAGGGCTGGAGGGGACTCAGCCACAGGATCAGCGGTAACCGGGTTGGCTACTTGTTGGACAGGTGAAGGCACTACCGGTGTGATATGCAACAACAACGGAGATTGCAGAAGGGACCCCAACATTTCAGGGAGCCTGTCCTCCATTGTCTCTAGGCAGGAGAAACAGACAGGTGGAATAGTTGCAGCGGACAACGGGAAAAGGCCAACTAGATGTAATTCCAGAGTCGCCAGCATGGACGGTTCGATCACCTCAGCCGGGTCCTTAGCACAGGGGCAAGGGCCCGAGGTGGCCGGGGCCACAACTACTGGCAATGAGAAAAAGGACTCCAGAGTTTCCTTCTCAAGTGCCCCTAATAGAAAAGCATCGTCCTCTGTGCAGAACCAACAGAACAGGAATTCTCTCCCATTTTTTAAATCTGAGGATGGACACCAGATTGTGCCAGATGATGGGGAACCGCAGGACAATCGGACTTATATGCAGCGCCAATTTAGTTCCATGCTTCAGCCTGGAGTTAATAAATTTTCACTGCGTATGTTTGGGAGCCAAAAAGCGGTGGAAAAGGAACAAGAGCGCGTCCAATCGGCCGGTAATTGGATTATTCATCCATACAGCGATTTCAGGTATGGGTTGAGTCAAGTGCCACTCTGAGGTGGGCGCAAATTGGTCATGTGATCTATGGGCTAAACAATTTACCCAATAAGTAACTTAAATATAAATTAACATAACCAATTTGACATTAAGCATTGGAAGTAGTTTATGAGATGTTGTTAAATTATAAGATTTGTTGACATCCATTTTGATGTTTGCTGTCAGTGCGGTCTGCTGCTTTTCATGTGTAATGCATTGCCACTAAATGTCAAATTAGGCAACATATATTGGGAGAACAACACCGAATCTAAAAGCTGAAAAGGTATGTTGCACATTCTCATCGTTGCGCAGTTTTGATTTATTGGGGTCTAAAGACCTATTCCATGGAAAATACTTCATTTAGGGATGAGAGTTGCGTTGCTGAAACCTCAGTAGTTTTAAAGGAAAGGCCTATTTATGTCTCGCAATTTACAGTGAGGACGCGTGCGTATAACAGCTGACCACAAAGGCCTTGTTGTTGGTGAAGTTACTTGGCAAACATATAACGCATGAAATAAATCTAAAACACCCACACAGTTGATCAAATGTGTCTCAGGTTATCACCTTTATGAAATGCTACATGCGCTTTTTATTAAGCACTTAATGGTAGCCTATTATAAAGCGTTTTTCTCAGATTCCCTAATAATATAGTCATATTTCAAGCAGGGATGGGCAACTTTGATGGGGGTGGGGGCCACAGAAAATCTGAGCTCATGAGAAATGTTTGCTGTTTTTAATATGATATCTGAGTGAGACTAACAAAATCAATGGGGGGCCGCCATTAATTCGAAGATGATAACAAGCTTAGATAGCTGGCTTCTAAATTAATTTAGCAATATTTGTTTTTTTTAGCTGACATGGGCTAATTGACTGACTGACTAAAAACTGCTGATGCACAGCCAAATCTCTGAATTGCACCTTGTGTAGTCTACTACTCTAAATCGCAACAGTAAATTGAGACCCTGACTGAGTTCTTAAAAACAATATGTATATATATTTGTGTGTATTTGTGTGTGTGTGTACCAGTCAAAAGTTTGTACACCGCTACTCATTCAAGGGTTTTTCTTTATTTTTACTATTTTCTACAGTGTATAATAATAGTGAAGACATCAGCACTAGGAAATAACACATATGGAATCATGTAGCAACCAAAAAAAGCTTTAAACAAATCAAAATATATTTGAGATTCTTCAAAGAAGCCACCCATTGCCTTGATGACAGCTTTGCACACCCTTGGCATTCTCTCAACCAGCTTCACCTGGAATGCTTTTTTCAACACACTTGAAGGAGTTCCCACATATGCTCAGCACTTGTTGGCTGTTTTTCCTTCACTCTGCGGTCTAACTCATCCCAAACCATTTCAATTGTGTTGAGGTTGGGTGATTGTGGAGACCAGGTCATCTGATGCACTCCATCACTCTCCGTCTTGGTCAAATAGCCCTTACACAGCCTGGAGGTGTGTTGGTTCATTGTCGTGTTGAAAAACAAATCATAATCCAACTAACCGCAAGCCAGATGGAATAGCGTATCGCTGTAGAATGCTGTGGTAGCCATGCTGGTTAAGTGTGACTTGAATTCTAAATAAATCACTGACAGTGTCACCACCAAAGCACCCCCACACCATCACATCTCCTCCATGCTTCACGGTGGGAATCACACATGCAGAGATCATCCTTTCACCTACTCTGCTCTCAAATTTGGACTCATCAGACCAAAGGATAGATTTCCACTGGTCTAATGTCAATTGCTCATATTTCTTGGCCCAAGCATTTTATTATTATTACTTGGTGTCCTTTAGTAGTGGTTTCTTTGCAGCAATTTGACCAATTTGATCATGATTAGGTGATTATTGGAGTCAGGTGTGTTAGATGTGGCTGAGGGAAAACATTGACGCCAATCAGGCCCTCGAGGGATTTGCCCAGACCTGTCTTAAAGTAATGATGGTGTTGCTTATTTGAGCTGTTCTTGACCTAATATGGACTTGGTCTTTTACCAAATCTTCTGTATACCACCCAGAAGATCTATACCACATCTTCTGTATACCACCCAGAAGATCTATACCACATCTTCTGTATACCACCCAGAATATCTATACCACATATTCTGTATACCACCCAGAAGATCTATACCACATCTTCTGTATACCACCCAGAAGATCTATACCACATCTTCTGTATACCACCCCTACCTTGTCACAACACAACTGGTTTACTAAAACGCATTAAGAAGGAAAGAAATTCCACAAATTAACTTGTAACAAGGCACACCTGTTAATTGAAATGCATTCCAGGTGACTACCTCATGAAGCTCGTTGAGAGAATGCCAAGAGTGTGCAAAGCTGTCATCAAGGCAAATGGTGGCTAATTGGAAGAATCTCAAATGTAAAATATATCTTGATTTGTTTAACACTTTTTTTGGTTACTACATGATTCCGTATGTGCTATTTCATGTCTTCACTATTATTCTACAAGAATAGTAAAAATAAAGAAAAACCCTTGACTGAGTAGGTATGTCCAAACTTTTGACTGGTACTGTATATATTTTTTGGGGGGCAGGGGGATTGATCCGAGGGCCTTCAAAAGGGGGTGTGTGGGCCGCCAGTTGCCCATCCCTGGATTACATTATCATACACAGACATCTGATATTGTTTTGTCACATAACTTGGTCAAACATGTTTCATATTTATTTTGTCATTGCTTATTCATAAAATATGAATGTTACATGAATGGAACCATGCATGCATGACTCTTGACAGGATATTATTCCATGCAAATATATTCATATTAGATGTCATATTGAAAATACTAAATGCACCAATCTAGTTTGATCTTTTGGATTTCGTTATGGGTAGGTGTCGGTGTTAATTTAATACTCTGTAATTAAAATTGGGAACAATTTCTTGAGCTATCTCACTGCAGCTGCTTCGTCCCTATCCCTCACTATTCTCCTCCCATTTCCACACATCGCTCTACAATAGATTCCCATAAACATTTAGGCTTTTAGGCCCCGAAATCAGACGCTTCGCTCTAAGACAGACTCTCCCTCGTATGGTGACAGCTATTTTAAGCCGACTGATAATCAATGCCATTACGTGCACGTGTAATTATAAGAGGCACCACAATTTTTTATTAAGTCAATTCCAGGTCTTGATGTCAAGAAAGAGTTAAGGCATCATCTCTTCTAGGGTTAAGGTTGGAGTGGTTTTTAAAGTGAATGATGAATTGTGTTATTAAGCAGCACCCCGTCCCATTGCTCCCTCTTTCCTAACCATGACCTTATCTGTTAGAGAAACACACAGGGACGTACACTGACCCATTACTCAGTAACACAAATGTAAAGTAGTACTGTTATGTATGTTTGTTAGGTAGCCTTCAGTTTGCAGGTTAGGTTCACATAGGGTGAGATACGCTACATGACCAAAAGTATATGGAAACCTGCTCGTCGAACATCTCATTCCAAAATCATGGGCATTAATATGGAGTCGGTCCGGCATTTGCTGCTATAACAGCCTCCACTCTTCTGGGAAGGCTTTCCACTAGATGTTGGAATATTGCTGCGGGGACAAGCTTCCATTCAGCCCCAAGAGTATTAGTGAGGTCGGGTACTGATGTTGGGCGATTAGGCCTGGCTCGCAATCGACTTTCCAATTCATCCCAAAGGTGTTCGACGGGATTGAGGTCAGGGCTCTGTGCAGGCCAGTCAAGTTCTTCCACACGGATCTCAACAAACCATTTCTGTATGAACCTCGCTTTGGGCATGGGGGAATTGTCATGCTGAAACAGGACACAAATGGCTTCCCCAAACTGTTGCCACAAAGTTGGAAGCACAGAATCATCTAGAATGTTATTGTATGCTATAGCGTTAAGATTTCCTTTCACTGGAACTAAGGGGCCTTGCCCGAACCATGAAAAACAGCCCGACAGTCAAAACTGTCAACATGACAGCATACTGTCACATACTGTGCGTTTAGACAGAGAGCGATTTTTGTAGAGTAGGCCTATTTCACAACCAATAACTTCTCCGATACAGTAAGTTTGAGCAATTTGCAAACTTCACGGCAACATTTAGTGCATTTTTGTTATGTAGCCTACTGTAGCAACTTCTCGTTGGAAGGATGATCTCATCACTCACTCAGTGGAGTCATTGATGTTCGTTTCCGATCAGGCAGGATCAGTCAATCAAGACATGACTCAGCGTCCCACCTATCAGTTACACTCTTTCCAAGCATTGACTCCCGTTACCTTGGGTTGATTAGACAGCAATATTGACAGCCACTGATATTACACTAGGTGCACAATTCAATATGTATTTTCAGTTCAGCTCTTCAATAGTAATCAATCTCTTACCTCACACATGTTATTGTCAAGTGTAACATTCCATATGCAAAATTCCATAAACTTGTAGTGTAACTATCTTAACCTGGCAGTCACAATAATTCAAATATACTGATAGGCCTACTATTCTGGTTTCACCTATGCCACCCTTTGTCCTTGTAGCAAGGATTTAGAATCAATTCACCATCCAGCTGTACCCTCATATTTTCCTCTCCCCCATCGCCTCCCCTCCTGTCCTTGACATGACCTTGTCAAGCATGAGCAGGAGGATGGACTTGATTTTTGACAGGTTGCAGTGATATGACTGTTGATTGTTAACTGTTTCACAGTAGGCTATGCCACCAGCCTTGTGTGTGAGCTTGCATGCACATGTTTGCTTGACTCTGTGCGTGTGTGTGTTATTGTCAGTGTGCCCCTATCTGACAGAGGGTGTTGTGAGATGTGGACAGTAGAGATCAGGCTGCAGTAAGTGGAGAGGGTACTTGTCAGATTGATAAAGCAACATCAGCGACTTTTAGTGATAGAGGGAAAAATCCATACAGTTACATATCGTGATATTATTTTTGGATGATACTATATTGATATTTGTCTCCAAGTATTGTTTATTTATTTTTGCCACTGTAGGTAGCATTAGCTTGTACTAGTTGGCTGTACCTGCACCCAAACACCAGTACTTTTCCTTCATAGCTTGTTCTCCATCTATTTTTAAAATAGGGAGCCAATTTGTTTTCAGCACTTATATTTCCCGGACTGATCAAAACTCGTTTTCTCATGCTCTCTCTTGTCTCTGCAGCAGACATATAGTGAGAATATGTTTCGAACATCAAATCGCAATAAATGTAGAATCGTGATTCGTGAGAATGGTGGCAATCGTGAGAATCGCAGTACATACAGTATCTTATCAGCTCCTCAGTATAGTGATAATGTATTGCAACGTTCCTGGCCATTCCCAACTACTTGCATGTGATATGCACAGCAAACAGCAAAGAAGAACATTTGCTCATAATGAAAACAGTGATACTACAGTTTCTACTTGAACTAGTACTCATCATACCCTAGTCACTTACTGTACTGTTATTGTACTATTATTACTAAGTAATAGCACCTGTCAATTGGTCCCGCATAGGGCTACCTGTCATCACATAATCTGTCTCTGAGGATCTTCCCTCGCGACAAGGCCATTCCCCAAACGATTTAATAAAATGTTATATTGCATTCTTTGTTTTTAATTTAGTTTCGCCTGTACTCGATTGAACAGGAGTTGAAGTTCAGGTGTCCCGAGTTCTTCCACCATAACTGTCTCTCAGTCCCCTAACCTCCTTCTCCTGTCCTCTAGGTTCTACTGGGATTTCACCATGCTGATGTTCATGGTGGGCAACCTCATCATCATCCCCGTGGGGATCACCTTCTTCAAGGACGAGACCACCGCGCCCTGGATCATCTTCAACGTGGTCTCTGACACCTTCTTCCTCATGGACCTGGTCCTCAACTTCCGCACAGGCATTGTATTTGAGGACAACACCGAGATCATCCTGGACCCCAGGAAGATCAAGAGGACGTACCTAAAGACCTGGTTCTTGGTGGACTTTGTCTCCTCCATCCCTGTGGATTATATCTTCCTGATCGTTGAGAAGGGGATCGACTCTGAGTTGTATAAGACGGCCAGAGCCCTGAGGATCCTACGCTTTACCAAGATCCTCAGTCTGCTGAGGCTGCTCAGGCTGTCCAGGCTCATCCGCTACATCCACCAATGGGAAGAGGTAAACTGGGCTCTAGAACTTACTTTGACCTAACATAGCAGGCGTGAAAGAAATGCCTGAAACTAGATCTCCTACATACTGGTCTTGAGGAGAAGAAAGATAACTGGGGAGGTTCTTTTCTGCACTGTTCAACTAATCCAGTAAATGTGGAGGAGGAGGAGGTTGTTGATGACTCGGCAGAGTCTAACTTTGACCAGTGGCAGGAGGAGATGGGATTGGCAATGTGTTTCTAGAATTTACAATGAGAGGCTACACACTATGGGTTAAGTACTTGCATCGACCAATGGAAAGAGGGGGTAGGCCGCAATACCCCTATGATACAATGTTAAGGCAGCAGTAGAAAGAATAAGCTCTTTTAGTTTGTCAAATTAGGGCAAGTACAGAAGAGAGTCAGATATGAACATCATCAGCCCAACCTACTTCAGAGTAATGTCCTTCCAATAATAGGCTAGTCTCACACTATCACAGGCCTTCAACACTGTTTTCTCTCTGTATCTGTAGTGGTATACATCAGCAGGATGCTGAGATTCACAGCTTTGCTTTCTCAGTGACTGTGTTGGCCAGTTAGCCTCATCATCGCAACATTTGGCTGTGGCGTGCAGCCAGTCACAGTGGCCTGTTTTACCCTGATGTGACTGGATGTGTAAAGCTGTGCTGGCCAAACAGAGAGGAGGATGGCCATACATACATTTATGCCCCTTCTGTGCTAGCTAAGATATTCCAGAAGAGGTTCTGAGCTGACCCAAGTCTGATGACTTATTTGTGTGTGTTCTGTACTCTACTTAATGGGACAATTATTTTCTTGATTCCAGAGTGGTAATTTGAGCCAGACACAACCCCTAATTATTGAATCAACCCCTTACGTAACCGAGTGCCTCTCACCCACTGCTCAGCTCTGCTCTGCACAGGGCAGCTGCTCACCTCATCTGGAGCATGAGAGGGCCAGTTAGACAACTCACTGAATAAAGGAGGAACCTTAACTGCAATATTTTTCACCTCTGTTGTCATACAATGACTTAATTTTCTTAGAGAGCAATGTGCTCATCAAGATGTACCTGGAAATCCTGGGAACACAGTCTTCTTTACCACTGCATGTAGCTGACAGCTGTTTGGAGCACTGCTCTGATACCCTATCTAGACCCACGTATTCCCTAAGTGTCATCCCCTCTGCATTGGGCTGTTTGTGTGTACGTGCTTGTTAGTTTGTGTTCTAGGTGCTAGACAGGATGCAGCAGTAAAAACACTGAGGCTTTCCGGGAATAGGAAGCTTGTATCAACCTCTTCCATTTGCAGTCACGTCCAGACTGAGTGGATGTTACCTTTTTCATGAGCTGGGCTGGCGAGGAAGCAGTGCACTATGTACTCTAGGATTACGTTGTGGGTTCAGGAGGACTTTCACTTAGCATGCTTTCATTTCTGATTCCTGTCTAGAGCATTATGATTTAATCAGAATCATTAAACAATTACATTTGAATTGAATTGATACAGTATTTCCATATTAGTGGCTGCGGAACTGTTGTGTAATGTGTTAGAGAGGATTGCGTAATGCTCCGTCCTCTGTTTTTATTTGGGTAATGGGCTGCAGGCCATAAGGTTCTTGTTACATCTACACTATATGCCCTGGCCCTTCCAGCCAACTGACAGTGACACATGTTACATGTCATAGTTCTGCTAGTTAGCTGAAGACTTTGTTTTATCCCATGATTGGATCCTAATCAAAATGCAAGGCCTTCAAGTGTTTTCTCCTCCTGTTGCTTGCGGGCAGTGAGTCTGATAGCAGAAGCATGGAAGGGGAGTTGAGAGATGGCGAGCAACTGCCTGTGAGGGCACCGCGATACACTAAACGCACCAATCTGAGCCCTCTGACCTTAATGGTGTACGACAAGCCATTGCATTTATGTAGGTGTGTGTGTACGCTGCAGGTAAATTGTCCATAAACAGATACAGAAACAGCTGTACAGGCACCGTGAAAATAACCCAATACCACCCAAACTCAGTAATACAGGGATTTTGTTTTTCATTTTAGGGCTTTTGAAACAAAGCTAGAAAGAGGTCATGCAGAAGGATGCTTGTTTGGCCTTTTTCATCACAGATATTCCAATACAGTCACTTTTACAAACAGCGAAAGGAGGCACTCCGACCTTGTGTTGTCTATCAGAGCTGCTTTTCATTTTGTGTCCGGTCAAGCTTTAAACCCATGGGTTTGCGTGAGGTCTTGTGAGGTGACTGAATCACCTGGCTCACACTTCGATGTTCGATGGAGCTCTAATTTTGACACTCCATACTTATCTCTCTTGGTCATATTTGTCTCATCAAAGCTTTTAGTGCCTCTGATGAGTGCAGGAAAGGAGTGCCGTCATCACTGAAGTTATTTGATGTACTTCATTTCTCAAGGCAAACTAAGTTCAACTTCTGTGTACAGAAAAGCAACTGTGCGTCATTGGCACCGGTTAACTTACTTACTTAATTACAATAACTAATCCGATCATGAATCCAAATCCTGTTGTAACCAGATAATGCAAATAATGGAATCTGTTTCTATTTTTTTTAATCATGTGTTCATTGGCTATGTTAACAGGCTAAGTCCATGTGAAATGGTGAATGAATGAGGTGTGTAACACACCACTTACTCCTCTCTCTCTGACCCTCTCGTGACAGATATTCCATATGACCTATGACCTGGCCAGTGCAGTGATGCGTATCTTCAACCTGATTGGTATGATGCTGCTGCTGTGTCACTGGGATGGTTGTTTGCAGTTCCTGGTTCCCATGCTGCAGGACTTCCCCCAAGACTGTTGGGTCTCTCTCAACAAGATGGTGGTAAGTGCTGCTTAATACACACTAGAGTCCAGATCCATCCGGTACTCTAGGGGCCAATTCCTGGACACCAGACTGGACTACTGGGCAGACGTTTGGTATTTTACGTAAATATTTGCATTTCCAATAAGTCTGATATGTTACATTTGGTATGGTTACTTAAGACAGAAACGATAGGAGTGAAGTTGGACCGTGACCATCTAGCAATCCAAAGGTTGCGTGTTCTAGACGTGTCAGGGACAACTGTAGCATTTTAGCTAATCCATATTCTAACCTTAACCCAATTCATCTAACTTTTTTACTTACATTTTCCTAACCTTTGTCGTTTTAGTTCCCCTGACTTTTTACATAAATTATCCTAACCTTTGTTGATATTTATCCACCAATGCAAATTCTCCCTGTAATTCTCCTTTGTTGTTACCATGCAACAAGCAACTTGGTCACAGAGAAGAACGTATAATACTATACATCACCCATGAGGTATGAACTTACCTCATCTAATTGGTATGCTGTTGTACAACCGGGTAACACGTATAATACTATATGTCCTTTAATTCTTATGATATATATATATTGTACAACCGCTATTCCATTCGTAATGTAACCTAACGTAGTGTAATGTTTCGTACTAAATGGAGGGGAACAGATTTACATTCCAAATCTTCTGAATTGCCCTGAGGCAAGGCTGCGGACACAGATGAAGCCTATTCCTGGACTAAAAACACTTTCAGTGGTGATTCTCCACGGCGCATGCTTTATATCCAGGAGTAAGCTTTATCTAGGTCCGGAAAATCAACCATTCAAGTGCTGCCGTGAAGGAGTATTTCCTACCTCAAAATAGGTCTGAGGTAGACGCTCATCCAAAATATTAGTGCTGGGAAAAGCAAGAATCCCGAGGCACAGACCGTATTAGAGTGAATATATTGTCTTCACTGAGACAAAAACATTCAAGGACCAACAGGTGTTTCCTAACCAGCTCCTGCTAAGAACGACACACTCACCCAGGCCTGCTGTAAACAAGCAATTATAGTAGTACTCAAGAGGCTTGTTGAAGGTTTGTTTTCACGTGTCACAACAGGCTCTCTCTAGTATCAGGCCCGGACCCCAATCATTCAGCACACGTCGCTCTCTCGCTGTCAAAAAGGAAGATAAAAAGGCCCTGTCATTCTCTCTCGGCACTCCGTTCCTTTTCTTTGCTCTGATGTCTGTGGACTCACAGATGATTCGTTGCTTGTGTCCACCTGCAGACTCCTCGTAGAGAGAGGAGGCTGACAACACTACAGAGAGAATAAAGACAGAAGACTTGAACATGCAGGGGGCACGTTGCAGCAGCACACCTGTCTTCTCCTTCTCTTTCTCCAAATATCATAGTGCTAGCAATCCATCAGCCCTCACAAGCCATAAATCTCTGGCTGAGTGCTCACAGACAAATGTGTTTTGAACAGGCTGATGCCTAGCATGACTGAGGATCCACATAGATGCACCTGACTCAGAGATTCAACACATTGCTTGGTTCTTGTAGTTCCTGCCTGAACTATTTGTTTTCACATGAACATGTCTCAATACTTTCTTATTTGGAGTTGGAATTAAAATGTGCAGAAGCATTTGTGTTTTATGTTACAGCACAGCAATATCGTTAATGCAACTCAACAGGTTGCAGGTTACTCTATGCTTGTAGAACATAAATGTGTCTCCTGTGCTGTTAGATAGTGCTTATTGCATGACAGTGCTTATTGCATGACAGTGCTTATTGCATGACAGTGCTTATTGCATGACAGTGCTTATTGCATGACAGTGCTTATTGCATGACAGTGCTTATTGCATGACAGTGCTTATGGCATGACAGTTAGTTGTAATGGCATGGCAGTAAAGGTCCTGAAGACCTGGGGTGGTGATTCTGGGGCTGCCAGCTACTCTCTCAGCTGTACGGGAGTCCCAGTCAGTCACACCACCTGTCTGCTAAAGCTCCTCCGTTCCAGGTGAACTCTATTCAACCCCAGAGGAGGGCACAGGAGAGGCAGGGGGCTCATCAATACACAGGCATGCAGGCATACACACACACATGCTTAAACATATCGGATCACTGCAATTTATTGGACAGAGAGTTGGGCTGAAAAATGCCTTTTTAACTCAGTATGGCCCCAGACCTCAGAAAGACTTTGTTCCCAGATGGGAGGGGTTGTATAGGCCAGAGGGGGCTAGATGCCAGCGGGAACATACACACACACAGTGTGATGAAGAAGGTGCAACAGCTTGGCCCCTAAGACCCTCACAAACTTCTACAGATGCACCATTGAGAGCATCCTGTCGGGCTGGTTCAACCCAACGCATCACCGGGGACACACTGCCCTCCAGGACATCCATGGCACCCAGTGTCAAAGGAAAGCCAAGAAGATCATCAAGGACCTCAGGCACCCGAGCCACAGCCTGTACATCCCGCTACCATGTAGAAGGCGGGGACAGTACAGGTGCATAAAAGCTGGGAATGACAGACTGAGAAACAGCTTCTATCTCCAGGCAATCAGACTGTTAAACAGTCACCACTAGCCGGCCTCCGCCCAGGACCCTGCCCTGAACCTTTGTAACTGTTCTAGCCGGCTACCACCCAGTACTCTACCCTGCATCTTAGAGACTGCTGCCCTATGTACATAGTCATTGGGAAAGGGAAAGGGGGATACCTAGACAGTTGTACAAATTAATGCGAGATCCACGCCTTCGGTGCCCGGGGAACAGTGGGTTAACTGCCTTGCTCAGGGGCAGAACGTCAGATTTTTATCTTGTCAGCTCGGGGATTCGATCCAGCAACCTTTCGGTGGTCACTTTAATATTTTTTACATACTATTTTACCAAATCTATATGTACACTACCAGTTAAAAGTTTGGACACACCTACTTATTCAAGGGTTTTTCTTTATTTTTACTATTTTCTACATTGTAGAATAATAGTGAAGACATCAACACTATGAAATAAGACATATGGAATAATTTAGTAACCAAAAAAGTGTTAAACAAATCAAAATATATTTTATATTTGAGATTCTTCAAATAGCCACACTTTGCCTCGATGACAGCTTTGCACACTCTTGTCATTCTCTCAACCAGCTTCATGAGGTAGTCACCTGGAATGCATTTCAATTAACAGGTGTGCCTTGTTAAAAGTTCATTTGTGGAATTTCTTCCCTTCTTAATACGTTTGAGCCAATCAGTTGTGTTGTGACAAGGTAGGGGTGGTATACAGAAGATAGCCCTATTTGGTAAAAGACCAAGTTCATATTATGGCAAGAAAAGCTCAAATAAGCAAAGAACATCATTACTTTAAGACATGAAGGTCAGTCAATCCATAAAATGTCAAGAACTTTGAAAGTTTCTTCAAGTGCAGTCGCAAAAACCATCAAGCACTATGATGAAACTGGCTCTCATGAGGACCGCCACAGAAAAGTAAGACCCAGAGTTACCTCTGCTGCAGAGGATAAGTTCATTAGAGTTACCAGCCTCAGAAATTGCAGCCCAAATAAAAGTAACAGACACATCTCAACAGAGGAGGCTGTGTGAATCAGGCCTTCATGGTCAAATTGCTGCAAAGAAACCACTACTAAAGGACACCAATAAGAAGAAGAGACTTGCTTGGGCCAAGAAACACCACCAATGGTCATTAGACCGGTGGAAATCGATCCTTACTTATGGGTGGTCCCAGTAGCTGAAAGGTTGATCTCTGCATGTGTGGTTCCCACCGTGAAGCATGGAGGAAGAGGTGTGGCGGTGCTTTGCTGGTGACACTGTCTGTGATTCATTTAGAATTCAAGCCACACTTAACCAGCATGGCTACCACAGCATTCTGCAGTGATACGCCATCCCATCTGATTTGCGCTTAGAGGGGCTATCATTTGTTTTTTAACAGGACAATGGCCCAACACACCTCCAGGCTGTGTAAGGGCTATGTGACCAAGAGGGATAGTGATGGAGTGCTGCATCAGATGACCTGGTCTCCACAATCACCCGACCTCAACCAAATTTTGATGGTTTGGGATGAGTTGGACCGCAGAGTGAAGGAAAATCAGCCAACAAGTGCTCAGCTTATGTGGGAACTCCTTCAAGACTGTTGGAAAAGTATTCCAGGTGAAGCTGGTTGAGAGAATGCCAAGAGTGTGCAAAGCTGCCATCAAGGCAAAGGGTGGCTCAAATATAAAATATATTTTGATTTGTTTAACCCTTTTTTGGTTACTACATGATTCCATATGTGTTATTTCATAGTTCTGATGTCTTCACTATTGTTCTACAATGTAGAAAACAGTAAAAATAAAGAAAAACCCTTGAATGAGTAGGTGTGTCTAAAATTTTAACTGGTACTGTATATACTGTATTCTAGTCATGGCTTATACTATATAACTTATTTTTGTATTTTTCTTGATTATGTGTGTATTATTTTTTTATTGCTAGATATTACTGCGCTGTTGAAGCTAGAAACCGATGCATTTCGCTGCACTTAATTTGATTTAAACTAAAAGAGCTGTATGTTCCAGGTCTCTAGTTCCAGATGGCCATCATTACCCCATAGTAGAGAGCAGTGAGATGGTGGAGGGTGGCTCTATCTCTCCCACGTCTCGCCTCAAACTGGCCTGGGCCTGGGTGGACTGTGCCTGCCTGGGTAGACTGCTCCACTACTACTTGCCAGCTCTACATCACTGTCTCTGAACCAGGCCCAGGATTATGGCTAGCGCAGACGTTGACTCAGTGTCTCTTACTGTGCAGTAATTGTGTTTGGCCCCCTTCCCCTACCACCCTCCTTGATTTGGGATGATGGTAGCTAGGGTGCAGTGCTGTGTGTATGACACACACACACACACACACACACACACACACACACACACACACACACACAGACAGACTCACACACACTGTGAGCGTACGCCGCGTGCATAAACATACACACAAACCCATGCCTCTTGGTTCTGTTGATGTTCTGTTCCTCGTAGCTGGGCCCCTACTCTGTGTACTCCATGCCAATTTCCTTGAGAACAGTCGTCCTGGGCGATCGGGTGCAGGCAGGCGCAGGCTGGCTGGCATCTCCCAGCAACCAAGGTCAGCATTTCTCTGGAGGCGGATGGCTTCAAATGAGAGACGCAGCGTTAAATGATCCATCTCCCTGCCACTCGAGACTTGTTCACTTCGAGTGGCTGCCTGTCTACTCACTGCATCCTGCTCTGCATCGTTCATGCTGCTCAGAGAACAGAGACACACACACACACGTTATGGCCACAATACTTTTCACATTTGACTGTATTTTATGTTTTTGAATAATAACAGTTCTACATTTGCTTTTTGAGTAGTCCATGACCCTAGGGTGGCAACACATACAGTTGAATTCGGAAGTTTACATATACCTTAGTCAAATACATTTAAACTCAGTTTTCACAATTCCTGACATTTAATCCTAGTAAAAATTCCCTGTCATAGGTCAGTTAGGATCACCAATTTATTTTAAGAATGTGAAATGTCAGAATAATAGTAGAGAGAATGATTTATTTCAGCTTTTATTTCTTTCATCACATTCAGTGGGTCAGAAGTTTACATACACTCAATTAGTATTTGGTAGCATTGCCTTTAAATTGTTTAACTTGGGTCAAACGTTTCAGGTAGCTTCCACAAGCTTCCCACAATAATTTGGGTGAATTCTGGCCCATTCCTCCTGACAGAGCTGGTGTAACTGAGTCAGGTTTGTAGGCCTCCTTGCTCACACACGCTTTTTCAGTTCTGCCCACAAATGTTCTATAGGATTGAGGTCGGGGCTTTGTGATGGCCACTCCAATACCTTGCCTTTGTTGTCCTTAAGCCATTTTGCCACAACTTTGGAAGTATGCTTGGGGTCATTGTCCATTTGGAAGACCCATTTGCGACCAGGCTATAACTTCCTCACTGATGTCTTGAGATGTTACTTCAATATATCCACACAATTTTCCTTCCTATCTATATTGTGAAGTGCACCAGTCCCTCCTGCAGCAAAGCACCCCCACAACATGATGCTGCCACCCCCGTGCTTCACGGTTGGGATGGTGTTCTTCGGCTTGCAAGCCTCCCACTTTTTCCTCCAAACATAAGGATGGTCATTATGGCAAATAGTTCTATTTTTGTTTCATCAGACCAGAGGACATTCCTCCAAAAAGTATGATCTTTGTCCCCATGTGCAGTTGCAAACCAGTCTGGCTTTTTTATGGCGGGTTTGGAGCAGTGGCTTCTTCCTTGGTGAGCGGCCTTTCAGGTTATGTCGATATAGGACTCGTTTTACTGTGGATATAGATACTTTGTACCTGTTTCCTCCAGCATCTTCACAAGGTCCTTTGCTGTTGTTCTGGGATTGATTTGCACTTTTCGCACCAAAGTACGTTAATCTCTAGGAGACAGAACGCATCTCCTTCCTGAGCGGTATGGCGGCTGCATGGTCCCATGGTGTTTATACTTGCGTACTATTGTTTGTATAGATGAACGAGGTACCTTCAGGCGTTCTGGTCTTGGCTGATTTTCTTTTGATTTTCCCATGATGTCAAGCAAAGAGGCACCGAGTTTGAAGGTAGGCCTTGAAATACATCCACAGGTACACTTCCAATTGACTCAAATTATGTCAATTAGGCTATCAGAAGCTTCTAAAGCCATGACATCATTTTCTGGAATTTTCAACACTGAAGAGTGAACGGCAAATGGTCTCATGGTGGAGAAACAACAACTGCTCTCCTCGAGTCACAGGTGGCAGGGTGGGGCTTGTTGTGTGAGAGAGGGAGAGAGACAAATTAAGTATAGCGAAGTAACCTATACAAACGGACGTTACACGCGGCAGAGTGGCGTATCACATTTAACAAACCAAACAGTGAAATACCGTTGTAGAAGTAAAAACACAAACCGGTCCTTGCATCAATACCGGTCTTCAGTATAGTAAAATATTGTATTCCGCCCAGCCGTATCACACACACAAACACACACAGGAAGCCACTTCTCCAGGTCCCTACTGGGCTAATTCACTGAGCCAGAGCATCAGGTGTGGGAGAGGCTTTCCTCCAACTCTCTTAAGGCCCTGTGGGAGAGAATTACCAGGAGTTTCCTCCATCAAACAGCCAGTCAACATGTTAATATACCTGACCCTCCCTGATCTGACCACTGATACGGCGCGGCAGGTAGCTTAGCAGTTAGAGTGTTGGGCCAGTAACCGAAAGGTCGCTAGTTTGAATCCCTGAGCCAACTAGGTCGAGCAAGGCAATTAACCCTAATTGCTCCAGGGTTGCCATTGGGTGTCTTGGGGAGTTGGGATTTCCTATTCACACATGAGTATGATACACAGTTGGTACATGTCTGAAATAGGACAAATACAAGCACCCACCTAATTGTTATTAGATATAGACTGTTCTGCTATAAGCCAGGATTTAAGTTTATAGCCGGCTGATCAAATTAAATCAAAATGTCCCCTCTGTTATGAAGCCCAAGTCAGGGCCAGGTGCTTTCATCTCATGTACCTTATCCAGTTTGGCTCTTAGATCAATGGAATTATAATAAAGCCCTGGATCATCTCACTATCCATCTGTTTTTTATGATCTTAGACCTGAGGTAGAGTAATCCGGATCTCATGCCAGGGTTCATCCAGCTAGAAGATGCAGGGCAGCCAGGGAAAATACAATTACTAAGATGAGACTTATATCTCCCTCTCTAACTTTAAGCATCAGCTGTCAGAGCAGCTTACCGATCACTGTACCTGTACACAGCCCATCTGTAAATAGCACACCCAACAACCTCATCCCCATATTTTTATTTTTTGTTGTTGCTCTTTTGCACCCCAGTAGCTCTACTTGCACTTCATCATCTGCACATCTGTCACTCCAGTGTTTAATTCTAAATTGTAATTATTTTGCCTCTATGGCCTATTTATTGACTTACCTCCCTAATCTTACTACATTTGCACACACTGTACTATTTCTATTGTTATTGACTGTACGTTTGTTTACTCCATGTGTAACTCTGTGTTGTTGTTTTTGTCGCACTGCTTTGCTTTATCTTGGCCAGGTCGCAGTTGTAAATAAGAACTTGTTCTCAACTGGCCTACCCGGTTAAATAAAGGTGCAATATATATATATATTTTTTTTAATTTTATTTAAAAAACACCTATACATACACACACTTACAGACACACACACATGTACAGAGCCTTCAGAAGTATTCACACCCCTTTACTTTTTCCACATTTTGTTGTGTTACAGCCTGAATTTAAAATGTATTAAATTGAGAATTTGTGTCACCGATCTACACACAATACCCTCTAATATCAAAGGGGAATTTTGTTTGTAAAACATTTTCGAAATTAATAAAAAATGAAAAGCTGAAATGTCTTGAGTCAATAAGTATTCAACCCCTTTGTTATGGCAAGCCTAAATAAATTCAGGAGTTAAAATGTACTTAACATATCACAAAAGTTGCATGGACTCATTCTGTGTTAAAAAATAGTGCTTAAAGTAATAATGTAATATATTAAACTTTTATCCAAAGCAACCAATATATTTCACATTTATTTAACCAGGTAAACTAGTTGAGAATAAGTTCTCATTTACAACTGCGACCTGGCCAAGATAAAGCAAAGCAGTGCGACACAAACAACAACACAGAGTTACACATACACCCAGTCTCTATAAAGATACAGGCATCCTTCCTAACTACGTTGCCGGAGAGAAAGGAAACCGCTCAGGGATTTCACAATCAAGACAATGGTGATTTTAAAACAGTTAAGAGTTTGATGGTTGTGATATGAGAACTGAGGATGGATCAACAACATTGTAGTTACCCCAAAATACGAACCTAAATGACAGAGTGAAAAGAAGGAAGCCTGTTACAGAATACAAATATTCCAAAGCATGCATGCTGTTTACAAGGCAATACATTGCAAAAAATGTGGCAAAGAAGTAAACTTTTTGTCCTGAATACAAAGCGTTACGTTTGGGCCAAACCAACACAACACATCACTGAGTACCACTCTTCCTATTTTCAAGCATGGTGGTGGCTGCATCATGTTATGGATATGCTTGTCATCGGCAAGGAATAGGGATATTTTTTAGGATAAAATGAAACGGAATGGAGCTAAGAACAGTTAAACCTAAAACAAAAGGCCAAATCTAAATTGGAGTTGCTTACCAAGACAAGACTGAGTGACCTAGTTACGTACAGTTGTCTTAAATCGGCTTGAAAATCGATGGCAAGACTTAAAAATGGCTGTCTAGCAATGATCAACAACCAACTTGACAGAGTAAAAAAAAAAAGGAATAAAAAAAAGGGCAAATATTGTACAATCCAGGGGTGCAAATTTCTTAGAAACTTACTCAGAAGCCTCACATCTGTAATCACTGCCAAATGTGATTCTAACATATATTGTCTCAGATTGAATACTTATCGAATCAAGATATATTAGTGTTTTATTTGACACAATTCTTTTTTATAAATGTTAGGATTGTTATTCCACTTTGACATTACATAGTATATTTGTCACGCCCTGGCCTTAGTTATCTTTGTTTTCTTTATTATTTTAGTTAGGTCAGGGTGTGACATGGGGGATGTATGCATTTTTGTATTGTCTAGGGGGTTTTGTATGTTCATGGGGGCAGTGTCTAGTATAGGTGTTTGTATGTCTATGGCTGCCTAGATTGGTTCTCAATTAGAGGCAGCTGTTGTTCATTGTCTCTGATTGAGAGTCATATTTAGGCAGCCATATTCATTGGGTATTTCGTGGGTAATTGTCTATGTTGCATGTTAGCACTTAGTTTTTATAGCTTCACGTTTGTTGTTTTGTTATTTTTGTATAAGTATTTGTTTCGTCTTCATTCTATTAAAGAAGATGTATTTATATCACGCTGCGCCTTGGTCCACTCTTTCACCTAAAGACGATCGTGACAATATTGTGTAGATCGTTGGCCAAAAATGACAATGAAATCCATTATAATCCCACTTTGTAACACAACCAAATGTAGAAAAAGTCAAGTGGTGTGAATACTTTCTGAAGGCACTGTATACACTCACACACACACACACACACACACACACACACACACACACACAGAGCCACAGGAAATACCCTTGTTTCAATGGCTAATAAGGATATCCTCCATTTATTAAATTACTGAATCCATTAGAGTGGCTCAGCATCTCAACCCTCCTATCATGCCTACCCATGGCCCTTAGGGATGGTAAAGATGTCTGTGCCAGTTTAGGCATCTGACATGGTAAATGTAGCTGAAGAAAGAGCCTTTTACTCAGCTCTCACTGTTATCCATCTATGAAGGCAGGCCACTCAGAGGTTAAACGTAAGCTCCGAGGCACAGCGCAGAAGTGAGGGAGCAATAGTGACAAAAAGCCCACAGACACACGTACACATGGACGGACACACACACACACACACACACACACACACACACACACACACACACACACACACACACACACACACACCACAACCCCTCCTCCCTTCTCCTTCCACATCTTACCTCCCTCCAGGATCTTGGAACAAATCTGCTTTCATCTCTGATTATGCCATCATAGATCATGCACAACCCATACTGCATGAGTGCTCCTCTCTGTAAATGGATTATGTACAATTAGGCTTTGCCCCTGTTCCTTTAGCTGGGGAATGACTAATGAAATGAATGGGGGAGATTATCCTCTGTATTGCTGCTGAATTGTGAATAACAAACAGAGCTCAGTGGCGTGCATCATGTAGTGAAAGGTGTAGAGTTTGATCCTAAGTGACGGTTGTACACTAGACTGGGGGATTTGATTTTCTCTAGCATTTGCTCCTTCTCCTTGGCAGAGAATGTTGGGTTGTAGCCTGCTTCAATGGAGCTGTCGTGTGTATTCCACACTATCCCTCAGAGCCAATACCTTATGAGCTGGGTCCACATGTCACCCATTGTCATTGTGATGGGTTATTTTTAGTGGCAAGTGTATGCCTATATCATATCGGTGTACAGAACAGAGATGATTCACCTGCTCCTGTCTAAACACCAGGCTGTCTGTTGACGTTATTGCTGCGGGGATTGGGGACTATGTTTCATCATTTGATCACACTTCTGAGCTCCCGTACCTGTAGGATGGATGCATGTTCTAATAGATTAGCATTTCTGTCAACTCCCTGTCGGTATGGAAGCAGTAATGGTGCGGTGCGACACACACACACACACACACACACACACACACACACACACACACACACACACACAGTGTGGTGGGTAAAATATGGTATTGTTCTACCGAGACCGAGAAAATGGATGTGTCAGTACTGTGGAGGATGTTCAGTCATCTGCACTGGGGATTGGGTCTTTAGATCACAGGTGCTGTCTGTGTGTGTGTGTGTGTGTGTGTGTGTGTGTGTGTGTGTGTGTGTGCTGTGCTCAGTTCCTCAAACTCGGGGTGCAGTGAGGCAACATAGAGACGTTAGTATAAAAGCCTGGGTGAACATTGTAAATTCAGATAAGCTACTGCAAGCAGGCCGAGCAGCTCACTACATCTCCTTGTCACATTTCTGATAGGCATGTCTTTATCTGAATGTGTTCCTCCGACACTGGCTTTTTTCATCCATGTTGGACAGTTTTTCTGGTTCTGACAGAGTTATTGTAGCTACCTGCACATGTCAGTCAAACAGGCCTGGTGGTAGGGAGTATACATATCCAGACTGTATCACATCCAGCCGTGTGTGTCCCATAGGGCGGCGCACAATTGGCCCAGCGTCATCCAGGTTTGGTCGGGGTAGGCCGTCATTGTAAATAAGAATTTGTTCTTAACTGACTTGCCTAGTTAAATAAAGGTTCATATACAGTGGGGAGAACAAGTATTTGATACACTGCCAATTTTGCAGGTTTTCCTACTTACAAAGCATGTAGTGGTCTGTAATTTTTATCATAGGTACACTTCAACTGTGAGAGACGGAATCTAAAACAAAAATCCAGAAAATCACATTGTATGATTTTTAAGTAATTCATTTGTATTTTATTGCATGACATAAGTATTTGATACATCAGAAAAGCAGAACTTAATATTTGGTACAGAAACCTTTGTTTGCAATTACAGAGATCATACGTTTCCTGTAGTTCTTGACCAGGTTTGCACACACTGCAGCAGGGATTTTGGCCCACTCCTCCATACAGACCTTCTCCAGATCCTTCAGGTTTCGGGGCTGTCGCTGGGCAATACGGACTTTCAGCTCCCTCCAAAGATTTTCTATTGGGTTCAGGTCTGGAGACTGGCTAGGCCACTCCAGGACCTTGAGATGCTTCTTACGGAGCCACTCCTTAGTTGCCCTGGCTGTGTGTTTCGGGTCGTTGTCATGCTGGAAGACCCAGCCACGACCCATCTTCAATGCTCTTACTGAGGGAAGGAGGTTGTTGGCCAAGATCTCGCGATACATGGCCCCATCCATCCTCCCCTCAATACGGTGCAGTCGTCCTTTCCCCTTTGCAGAAAAGCATCCCCAAAGAATGATGTTTCCACCTCCATGCTTCACGGTTGGGATGGTGTTCTTGGGGTTGTACTCATCCTTCTTCTTCCTCCAAACACGGCGAGTGGAGTTTAGACCAAAAAGCTCTATTTTTGTCTCATCAGACCACATGACCACATGACACATGACATGAAACTTCAGACGGGCGTGGACATGCGCTGGCTTGAGCAGGGGGACCTTGCGTGCGCTGGGATAATCCATGACGTCGTAGTGTGTTACTAATGGTTTTCTTTGAGACTGTGGTCCCAGCTCTCTTCAGGTCATTGACCAGGTCCTGCCGTGTAGTTCTGGGCTGATCCCTCATCTTCCTCATGATCATTGATACCCCACGAGGTGAGATCTTGCATGGAGCCCCAGACCGAGGGTGATTGACCATCATCTTGAACTTCTTCCATTTTCTAATAATTGCGCCAACAGTTGTTGCCTTCTCACCAAGCTGCGTGCCTATTGTCCTGTAGCCCATCCCAGCCTTGTGCAGGTCTACAATTTTATCCCTGATGTCCTTACACAGCTCTCTGGTCTTGGCCATTGTGGAAAGGTTGGAGTCTGTTTGATTGAGTGTGTGGACAGGTGTCTTTTATACAGGTAACGAGTTCGAACAGGTGCAGTTAATACAGATAATGAGTGGAGAACAGGAGGGCTTCTTAAAGAAAAACTAACAGGTCTGTGAAAGCTGTAATTCTTACTGGTTGGTAGGTGATCAAATACTTATGTCATGCAATAAAATACAAATGAATTACTTAAAAATCATACAATGTGATTTTCTGGAATTTTGTTTTAGATTCCGTCTCTCACAGTTGAAGTGTACCTATGATAAAAATTACAGACCTCTACATGCTTTGTAAGTAGGAAGACCTGCAAAATTGGCAGTGTGTCAAATACTTGTTCTCCCCACTGTATATATTCATCAGACAAGCTTTCAGCTCAGTCTTGAGACCACAGTCCACAGACGTGATAATTCGCTGCTAATTCTGTCCTGATCTGGCATTGGATGGGTGCGTGTGTTTGTGTGCGTGTGTGTGTGTGCTTATTTCCGGCTCAGAGTTTGGAGCTCAGGGTGACGGGTTGCTGCTGCTGTTTGCCTGGCGGGCACGCTCTGTAGGCAGCATGCTGATAGACCAGGGGGACAGAGAGAGAAAGAGATGCAGCACTGCCTCTATTGCACACCCAAGGTATTGGGACCAGGACAAGGTCTGGGGCTAAAGCTGCCCCTAGCAAAGAGAGAGAGAGGCAGGTTCCATATGAGGACACACAAATACATCTCCATCTCTGCTTTGGCTCTTTACTGGCAGTCCTTCCTCAGTGCTGACTGCTGAGTGCTCCCAAGATCTCATCTCATCCCCATGCAATTCCACACAGTACCTATCTATCCCCTTCCATTATTCCTTTCCATCCAATTCGCTCTGTCACATTTCAAAACAATCTGATGGCGCCTCCCACTCATTTCCCCTTATTTCCACCCCAACTCCTCTCCCAACTAAAGCATTTTGAATTGAATGCAAATGGGGTTCAAAGAAATTCAAAACAGATACAATCCGATCCAGAAGAAGTCAATCGTTGATAGTGGAGACTGCTCTGTTCAGCTCTACAGCATGCGGATAGCTCTGTAAAGCATGTCCTGAGCTCTGTTTTTTAAATGTCTGTTTGTACTTCATGTTTTCATGTTTATATGTTCACCTGCCAGGGTACTGCAGATGTAAATGAGCTGTCCGCTAAATCTGGTGCAACGGATCACTTCTCTTACTCTGAGACGTATGTTTTGTTGTACATTGTCTCTGCCAAATAAACGGAATAACTAATACCGCCAGGACGTTCTAACTCTGAACCTAAAGCACTGTAGATGGCAGAGGAGAAGATTAACAGTGACATTTCCCTGGATGAGTAAACCTGTAGCCAGGCAGCGTTTCTCAGTCAGTGTTGCTGTTTAGGGCTGAGGAGACAGTGTTTATAATGACTCTAACATGACTAGTCTCACTGTATACACAAATCAAAGGCAGAGTGGAGGAGGCAGATGTAATGGCTCATCATTAGAGCCCAGTCTGAAGAGGCCTTCTATACCTGAGTCAACAACACTATGGTGGAGCGATTAGGCCTTTAACAAGCAGCAAGCTAGTACAATGGAGCCAAACTCCTTACCTACTCTAGAGGAGTGATCGCAGCTTTCTTTCAGAAACTTTCTCATATTCCCCCCCCCCCCTTCTCTCTTTCTCTCGCTCTCCCTTTCTCTCTCTTTTTAAAGGCTTTCTATTTTAGACTTTTAGGTTGGGATCATAGTCATGTTTTTTGTACGGTGATATTGAAAATGTGGTTTTAATGCAATGTTATTCTTTCTATATAATATCCTCTTTTGTAACAGAAACCCTGTTTTTTCTCTCTCTCAACAGAACGACTCATGGAGCGAGCTGTACTCCTTTGCCCTGTTCAAGGCCATGAGTCACATGCTGTGTATCGGTTACGGGCGCCAAGCCCCAGAGAGCATGTCTGATATCTGGCTGACCATGCTCAGTATGATCGTGGGCGCCACCTGCTATGCCATGTTCATTGGCCATGCCACCGCCCTCATCCAGTCCCTGGACTCATCCCGGCGCCAGTACCAGGAGAAGGTAAGACCGCCGTCGATGAGGACCAAGCCATGTGACCAGGAGACATAGGTTATTAGTACGGCCTAGAGTTTTCCCTGGTCAAGTCACGTAGTCAGGAAAATCCCTGTCCCTACCAGCACCCACCAGCCTCAGTGTCCTCAGATCTAAGCATGTGGTCAAGTCTCTTAAGAAGGAGAACACTGCTCTATAAGGACATTGCAGCTGAGTCTCCATGGAGTTCTTAGATACTGGGTGATCTGGTGGTGTGTTATTCAGTCTGTCAGCAGCACGTCCCCCTGGCCTGCAATAATTTGCCAGGCTTTGTTGTCTAATTGCAGCATCTGGCTAATGTTGAGAACAGAGGAGAACAGTGCCTCCGACTCGGCTTCTGTCATCTACTGTTTGGCTTCTCTTCAAGACCTGAGACATGATTCCATCCTGTCTCTAGTTTCTGTCCCTCTGTCTCAGTCTCCAATACCTTTTTGTTATTATCTTGGAGAGATAATCATGTTTTCTGGTTCACAATACTATCAGGGAGCGACGAGGGGAAATTGTGTGCTTGAAACAGAATGAATTTGCATTTGAATGAGTGATTATATAAACCAAGTCTCCAATCAGATAACATTAAGTAGCCTAGTACAGTAAGATAAAAGTTAGACTAAATTCACAGGAAAGGGTTTTCCTGAACCAATTTTACATGATCTGTGTCCACTGCATACTATCATTCATACACAAGTGCACCAGATGTAAGTAATTTCACCTGCATGGGATAATGAATATAAACTTTCAATAGAGATGTGCTTCTCCCTATTCCTTACTCCCTAGTGATGGAGATACAACAGTGCTATGTAGCAATTTGTACCTACTCTGTATCTACACAACCTCTTTATGTAACTTCTTAAAAACATACATTTAGACCACTTAATGTAGAGTGAAACCACTCTCTGTTCCCTAGCTAAAGATATGCCCATTACTTTATCTCAGGACTGTTCAGACCTGTTACAACAAGTATGCTCCTGACACGGCACATCAATCCCTACTACTCCCTACTCAGTGACCGAGATGGAGAGAGAGATCTCTAGCTGAAGAGATGCACACGTCTCCTATCACAGGAAGAGCATGTAAAGCCACGAAGGCCCCGTTGTTCCTGGAACTGCTCTCTCTCATTCTCCCCTTCTTCCACAATGTCGGAACTAACGATGTGACTACTGTGATCCAGCTAAGACAGCTCATCACATCTAGATCTTCCTCAGGCCAACATACATGAGGGTGTTTTATTAATCATCAGCTACTGAAATACAGTATACCGGGATACACACTGAGGCAGGCATCAGATAACACAGTGGTAATGACACAATGTGTCTGAACTCTTGCCTCCGATCCCCACAAAAGTGTTTCTTTGTACAGGATAGTGTAAACACAGGCGTCAGTGCGTGGTCGTATTGACAGCGCAGTGTAAAAAGTTAGTCGTGGTTTCGGTGTTGAAACAGATTAGTCATGATACACTATATATACAAAAGTATATGGACACCCGTTCAAATGAGTGGATTCGGCTATTTCAGCCACACTCGTTGTGTATGAAATTTAGCACATGGCCATGCAATCCCCATAGACAACATTGGCAGTAGAATGGCCTTACTGATGAGCTCAGTGACTTTCAACGTGACACCGTCATAGGATGCCACCTTTCCAACAAGTCAGTTCGTCAAATTTCTGCCCTGCTAGAGCTGCCCGGTCAACTGTAAGTGCTGTTATTGTGAAGAGGAAAATAATAGGAGCAACAACGGCTAAGCAGCAAGGTGGTAGGCCACATAAGCTCACAGAATGGGCCCACCAAGTGTTGAAGCACGTAAAAATCGTCTGTCCTCAGTTGCAACACTCACTACCGAGTTCCAAACTGCCTCTGGAAGCAACGTCAGCACAATAATTGTTTCCATGGTCGAGTAGCCGCACACAAGCCTAAGATCATGCGCAATGCCAAGTGTCAGCTGGAGTGGTGTAAAGCTCTCTGGACTCTGGAGCAGTGGAAATGCGTTCTCTGGAGTGATGAATCACGCTTCACCATCTGGAATCTGGGTTTGGCGTATGCCAGGAAAAGGCTACATGCCCGAATGCATAGTGCCAACTGTAAAGTTTGGTGGAGGAGGAATAATGGTCTGGGGCTGTTTTTTCATGGTTGGGCTAGGCCTCTTAGTTCCAGTGAAGGGAAATGTTAACACTATAGCATACAATGGCGTTCTAGATGATTCTGTGCTTCCAACTTTGTGGCAACAGTTTGGGGAAGGTCCTTTCCTGTTTCAGCATGACAATGTCCCCATGCACAAAGTGAGGTCCAAACAGAAATGGTTTGTTGAAATCTGTGTGGATGAATTGGAACGCCGACTGCGAGCCAGGCCTAATCGCCCAACATCCGTGCCCAACCTCACTAATGCTCTTGTGGCTGAATGGAAGCAAGTCCCTGCAGCGATGTTTAAACATCTAGTGGAACGCCTTCCCAGAAGAGTGGAGGCTGTTATAGCAGCAAAGGGGGGCCCAACTCCTTATTAATGCCCATGATTTTGGAATGAGATGTTTGATGAGCAGGTGTCCACATACTTTTGGTGATTTAGTGTACATCCACTTTTACGTTGAGAGAAAGGTATTGTCATTGTTTGCAATGTCCACACTGTTAGACAATGCGTAGGCTACTGATTTATCAGAGTGTGGCATCTGGGCCTTAGGCGGTCAGAGTTTCTGTTTCTCATTAGACATTCAGCAGCTCATTCTCAATAGCTCTCTAAAAGTACACATTGTTCCTCTCCATGTATCTCACCCGGTCACACATTCCATGTACACTCTTAGAAAAAAAGGTTCCAAAAGGGTTCTTCAGCTGTTCCCATAGGAGAACCCTCTGGGGAAAGGGTTCCACACACACACACACACACACACACACACACGCGCACGCGCACACGCACACACTCATACGGGCACACACTCATACGGGCACACACAGGCATGTCTGCTGGGTTTTCTCACATAGGAGACAAGGAATACCATCAACCTGTGTCCTAATCGTCTGATGGTGTTGAGTAGAGGACAGACATGGAACACAGATACACTGTCGTAACGTGTCTGTCTCTCATATTGAGGACAGTGTGGCAACAGATGAGGCAGCAGCAGCATGTCCCTGTGTCCTCTCTTCCTCTGAGGTGACACAACCCCCATCCCTCTCTCACCTCCCTCCGTCCTTGACATCTAACTGCGTGAAACATCATCCGCCAGAGGACACAGCGTGCAAGTGGCCACGCCGCCCAGAGCGTTAGGCTTTATGTTACTGTCCTTCTCCTCCTCCAGAGGGATGCAGCAGCGCTGCTGAATATGCTCTGAAGAAAGATGTGACCCAAGGGGCCTCTAGGGCAGAACAGTTCTCCACTGGGGTCCAGTCAACCTACTGTCTTCGTTGACTCAACACAACCCCTGTGCCCTCTCTGGTACATGAGTCAATATTTCCAAAGTGTGATTGGTATTTATTTGCTTCTTGTGAAAGCTCATTGGAATAAGACAAATCAAAAGAAAATACTATGGAATGTGTTATGGGAAATGATGGTGTAGAAACACTTTACATGTACAGTGGTTCCTCCTTTAATAGTTGCAAGCTTACGCCGTGGGACTTTGAGGTAATTTGTGGTTTAGTACAGTACCCTGCATCACAACTTCATTGCTCCAGACCAGCGCAAGGGGGGTTAGAGCACTGATTATGCTTTTGGGTCCTACTGTGTCTCTAACTGACAATGAATTGGCAACATAAACCTAAATAGAAACTGATAATTGTGCACGACTTCAGTATTACTTACTAAAACTGTTGTTACACTAAGGTTTTTATTATTTTATTTTGTTAGGATTATTTTGCTCTTACTGTAGTATTGTAGCCCTCCGACAGGTTATGTTGTACAGCGTCTGAGTGGTGCAACGGTCTAAGACACTGCATAGCAGTGCAAGCTGTGTTGCTATAGATGCTGGTTCAATACCCCTGCCAGCCTTGACTGGGAGACCCATGAGATGACTGTAGGTTTTTGGTTTTTCTCCCTCTAAAAACAGAAATAAATCATTATAAATAACAAACTGGCTTTATTTACAAATTAATAACAATGTCTCACCCCATGTTCAAGAATGGCATTTTTCTCGCTCATTTTACGTTATTTAAAAAGGAAATCATCTCCAAAATATTTAAGAGGCATTGCACTAATAATGGCGCTGACTAAGGAAACGTTCCCGCTGTTCTGTTCTTAGTGCCAGTCTACACGTTCAAACTAAAACAATGTAACTAATAATGGCATCTTTATGCTTTCATGAATAAAATAATGATAAAAATACTCTTTCAAAATGCCTATGTTTATTTAGTTATGGATCCATAACAAATTACTATGGGAATAAATATCAATGAATTACAGAAATATCCTCCAATCCTCTATATGTAATTATTGGCGGAGAGTCACATCATATTTTACGATATACTGTAGGCCTACCGTAGGCGAAATGAGTCACTAGTGTTGAGTAATGTGCTTTTAAAAATGGTGTAGGTCTTATTTATTTAAAGAACATATTGAAGTTAGAAGCAATAGCCTACAACTATATAGCACCGTATCGCGTTGCTCTGAGACAAGCATGGGGACTGGTCTTGATTAATCAATGAGATTTTTATTTTCACTGAATCTCCGTTTGGGTTTATGGTTAGACTAGAATTAGAAAATTAGGGTGCAGATGTTTTGCTCTTAGTTAAGAACAAGGACAGCCTTCTCCTTCCTCCCCGTCGGGGAATTGAACCCCGGTCTCCCGCGTGCCCTGCCCGCACAACACAGGGATTCTTTAGCTAAATAGCCCAGTACTGTACTCCCGACCGTCATGTTGTACAGCGGCAGATTTTCCATTCCATCCTAACGGAAACCCTGAGGGTTTTTCATTTTTCTTGGAATAGAAACAAAATTAATTAAGCAAGTACCCGTCAAAAGTTGACACACCTACTCATTCCAGGGTTTTTCTTTATTGTTACTATTTTCTACATTGTAGAATAATAGTGAAGACATCACAACTATGAAATAACACATATGGAATCAGTTAAGAACAAATTCCTATTTACAAGGACAGCCTACTCCTTCCTCCCCGTCGGGGAATTTAACCCCGGTCTCCCGCGTGCCCGCATTCTCTAGTACAGCCATTATTGAAGGCTATCAAATGCTTCTCAAAGATGCCCTCTGCTGGTCAAACTAGCACTAACTAGCATTAATGGTACCAGTGGTTCACACTTAAATAACGTGCCATAGAATTCTGCAGCAACATGCAAGCTGCGCCGCAGTACGCTGCAACTTTTAAAGGAGGAACCACTGTATTAACTCATGTATATGACTTTGTCCCTATTCAGGTCCCCCTTGTCATTCCTTTTGAGCAGCATGCTTCATTGGGAGTCCCGGCTCGTTGAGTTTTATAGGATCCTGCTTAAGCTAAGTCAGTTCTGATGTAATCCACCCTGGACACCCCCTCTCCACACATCCACACATAAGTCACTGAGCCCCACCTCATCCTGCCTGCCTACGACATCCTGTGTTAATTCAAGGGACAATTTAATTTCCTCCTCTGGTTCTGTGGCAGCTCCCACTCCTAATGACAGCCATGCATCATGCCAATACGCCACAGACCAGTGGCTTTATGTCCTATAAAATATATAAAGGAACTCTGATCTCTTCCTCCGCTAAGTCTACAGGCTGAGGGGAACAGATTGGATTTCAGAAAATGTAATGCATCTTTATATAAGTGCAGGAAGAGATATAGCCCTGGCGCTGCCTGTATCTCTGCACTGAGCCTAATTTCATAAGATGGACAGTGGCACAGAAATATGACCTTGGAGAACAAGCTGTATTGTAGCAGACATGGAGGGTCACATGTCAGTGGAGCTTTAAAGAACTACACTTTCTGTCTGACTTCTAGTGAAGTGGAATATCCAATGCAGTAACTACCATATAACTGACTCTCCACAGACTCACATAGGTGTCCGTCTTACACAGGTATTGTATGGGGGGGTCTTTGTCTTTAAACACAGTGCACTGACTGTATGTTCTATGTGTGTGTTTGATTGCCATGGGGGTCCCTTTATCATATACTGTACTTCCTCCCGGAGCTTTGTGACAGTGTGTGTGTGTGTGCTCAGTGTGATGTGGTGTCAGAGCTGCCCTTTGGCCTGCAATGATACAGTGAGTCAGAGCTGTAGAGATCAGAGCTACTGACTGACATCCATCAGCTGCATTCAGCCACTGACAGCCTGGCAACTTAGTGGTAAAAAGATATATACTTCTCCATGGCGTGTGTCTGCCCTAAGTCCCACCATTCACCCTTGTACCTCACACACCCTGTGCCTAAAGTGACAGTGGCAGGGGTTTTGGTAGGAACGTACACTACTGTTCAAAAGTTTGGGGTCACTTAGAAATGTCCTTGTTTTTGATAGAAAAACACATTTTTTTGTCCATTAAAATAACATCAGATTGATCAGAAATACAGTGTAGACATTGTTAATGTTGTAATGTTGGCAGATTTTTTATGGAAGATCTACAAAGGCGTAGAGGCCCATTATCAGCAACCATCACTCCTGTGTTCCAATGACACGCTGTGTTAGCTAATCCAAGTTTATCATTTTAAAAGGCTAATTGATCATTAGAAAACTCTTTAGAAATTATGTTAGAACAGCTGAAATCTGTTGTCCTGATTAAAGAAGCAATAAAACTGGCCTACTTTAGACTAGTTGAGTATCTGGAGCATCAGCATTTGTGAGTTCGATTACAGGCTCCAAATGGCCAGAAACAAAGCACTTTCTTCTGAAACTCGTCAGTCTATTCTTGTTCTAAGAAATGAAGGCTATTCCATGCCAGAAATTGCCAAGAAACTAAAGATCTCGTACAACGCTGTGTACTACTCCCTTTACAGAACAGCGCAAACTAGCTCTAACCAGAATAGAAAGAGGAGTGGAAGGCCTCGGTGCACAACTGAGCAAGAGGACAAGTACATTAGTGTGTCTAGTTTGAGAAACAGACGCCTCACAAGTCCTCAACTGGCAGCTTCATTAAATAGTACCCGCAAAACACCAGTCTCAATGTCAACAGTGAAGAGGCGACTCCGGGATGCTGGCCTTCTAGGCAGAGTTGCAAAAAAAAAGCCATATCTCAGACTGGCCAATAAAAAGAAAAGATTAAGATGGGCAAAAGAACACAGACTCTGGACAGAGGAACTCTGCCTAGAAGGCCAGCATCTCGGAGTTGCCTCTTCACTGTTGACATTGAGACTGTTGCAAAATGAAAGTAGGGTAGTTGGTCAGGGTGGATGGGTGGGTTTCTAACGCAAACGTCTAGCAACCCAAAGGTTGCGAGTTCGAATCTCATCATGGACAACTTAAGCATTTTTGTTAATTAGCAACTTTTCAACTACTTACTACTTTTTAGCTACTTTACAACTACTTAGCATGTTAGCTAAATCTTCCCCTAACCCTAAACTTAACCCTTTTAGCTAACTCCTAAACTTAACCTTAACCCTAACCCCAATCCAATTGGGGTTAGGGTAGTGTGGATAGGCTCAGATATGGATTTGGTAAGGGCTTTGTACAAATGTAGTATAATGTGTTGAGATTGGCTGGGGAGTCCATATGTGGTTGTTAGGCAATAGATTGGAAATGGCACAAAACCCTGTCAATCCAACTTGAGATTTAGAGTAAGGATTGTAAGGGCGAAATTGTGGTTGTAGATCGAAATTGGATGTCATAGATCAATTACGGATGAGACCAAATCTGATCTGCTAACGTCCAAATCTGAATTTAAACTTTTTTAAAGAATTTTTTGGAAGACCTCCAAATGTAATCTAAATTAGGATTTCAATCCATTTTTAATACAACCCTTACTCCCTTAAACCTTTAGGGTCCTCTGAATTGAATTTCCTTCTAAAGAGAAACATATCTGAAGATCACATGTTTCTGACTTTGTCAGGGTCAGATTCTGACTGTCCTTCGATTAAAGTCTTTCAATGGGTTGATTTTTAGTCTTTCAAACTTATAAGGGGATTTCTCTGGGGGGTCTGTCACAAGTGTAGAGAGAAGTAGGCAGGAGGAAGTCACAGGTTTAGAACTACTGAATTTATTAAAGCACCATAATATAAAAGCAGGACGAAACCCAAAGTGCAAAATAATGAAGTACTCAGGAAATAGTAGGAGAGATTCCTCTCAGGAAAACAAGCAACATTTACAATGACCGACAAAGACAAATGACAGAGGGAGTATATATACAGTGATAGAGTGGGGATTGGAACCAGGTGTGTGTAATGATGACGAGACAAGTCCGGGGTTGATGAGTGAAGGGTGTTTGCCAGCAGCAGGTTTGTCAGCAGCTAGAAGGCTGGCGACACCGAACGCCTGAGCTGGACAGGAGGGGGAGCCAATGTGAAGGCTGGTTTGACAGGGTCAACGCTTTAACATGTCTATATTGATGAGAGGAGATGCATATGTGAGTCTCAAGCCAATGTATATAAGAAGGCTTGCCCCTAGACACTTATACCTTCAGTGGGTGGCTCCATGAGGCACCCCCAGCATCATACTTGAGTAAGCATATATGACAAAGTTGGCCTCAGGCCAAGGCCACACCCCCCCAACATGTCACATGACTCCTAGGTCAATCGGAGCAATGTCAGATTATAATTGTACTAAGCCCTTACTAAGTCCACCCCCCCCTCCCGTGGTCAAAAATTCAAGTGAAAATGGAATTGGATGTGGGTCCAATCTCAGATTTACGGTTAACACGGGACGTGACATCCAAAAGCCCCGGCCACCCTCCGGATTCAGACCTATTCCCATGTTAAAAAACCTAATTTGGATCTGAAAGTCCTTAGCCGTCTAGCTAGAATTTGTAACCTATCATACATGTTGAAATTTCGTAACATATTGTATGTTCCACAAATTCGTACGTTTTTGCAAATTCGTAACATATAATACAAATTGTAATTCATAACATATCATACTAAATGGAGTGTCTCGGATTTACATTGCATTCGGAAAGTATTCCGTATTTGTTAAGTTACGGCCTTATTCTAAAATGGATGGATTTTTTCCCTCATCAATCTACACACAATATCCTATAATGACAAAGCAAAAAGAGGCAAAATTATTAGAACTAAACACAAATATCACATTTACATAAGTATTCAGAACCTTTACTCAGTACTTTGTTGAAGCACCTTTGGCAGCAATTACAGCATCAAGTCTTCTTGGGTATGACACTACAAGCTAGGCACACCTATATTTGGGGAGTTTCTCCCATTCTTATCTGCAGATCCTCTCAAGCTCTGTCAGGTTGGATGGGGAGCGTTGCTATACAGCTGTTTTCAGGTCTCTCCAGAGATTTTAGTTCAGGTTCAAGTCCGGGCTCTGGCTGGGCCACTCAAGGACATGAAGAGACTTGTTCCGAAGCCACTCCTGCGTTGTCTTGGCTGTGTGCTTAGGGTTGTTGCCACAACTTTGGAAGTATGCTTGGGGTCATTGTTCATTTCGAAGACCCATTTGTGACCAAGCTTTAACTTCCTGACTTATGTCTTGAGATGTTACTTCAATATATGCACATAATTTTCCGTCCTCACGATGCCATCTATTTTGTGAAGTGCACCAGTCCCTCAAAACACTCCCACAACATGATGCTGCCACCCCAGTGCTTCACGGTTGGGATGGTGTTCTTCAGCTTGCAAGCATCCCCCTTTTTCCTCCAAACATAAGGATGGTCATTATGGCCAAACAGTTCTATTTTTGTTTCATCAGACCAGAGGACATTTCTCCAAAAAGTATGATCTTTGTCCCCATGTGCGGTTGCAAACCGTAGTCTGGCAGTTTTGGAGCAGTGGCTTCTTCCTTGCTGAGCAGCCTTTCAGGTTATGTCGATATAGGACTTGTTTTACTGTGGATAACGATACTTTTGTACCTGTTTCCTCCAGCATCTTCACTAGGTCCTTTGCTGTTGTTCTGGGATTGATTTGCACTTTTCGCACCAAAGTACCTTCATCTCTAGGAGACAGAACACATCTGCTTCCATCTGCTTCGTGCTTCCTGGTAGGCCTTGAAATACATCCACAGGTACACCTCCAATTGACGCAAATGATGTCAATTAGCCTATCAGAAGCTTCTAAAGCCATGACATAATTTTCTCCAAGCTGTTTAAAGGCACAGTCAACTTAGTGTATGTAAACTTCTGAGCCACTGGAATTGTGATACAGTGAAATAATCTGTCTGTAAACAGTTGTTGGAAAAATTACTTGTTTCATGCACAAAGTAGATGTCTTAACCGACTTGCCAAAACTGTAGTTTGTTAATAAGAGTTTTAATGACTCCAACCTAAGTGTATGTAAACTTCCGACTTCAACTGTACCTTGATATTGACTACTACAGTGGTTACAGAAAATATTGACACCGCTTGACCTTTTACACGTTTTGTTGTGTTACAAGAAGGGATTAAAATGGATAAAACAATATTTTATTGTCAACGATCTACACAAAATACTCTGTCAAAGTGAAAGAAAAGCATTTGGAAAAAAGAAAATACTAATATCTTGATTAGATAAGTCTTAAACCCCCTTAGTCAATACATGTTAGAATCACTTTTGGCAATGATTACAGCTGTAAGTCTTTCTGGGTAAGTCTGTAGGAGCTTTGCACACCTGTATTGTAAAATTTGCACATTATTCTTTTTAAAATTCATCAAGCTCTGTCAAGTTGGTTGTTGATCATTGCTAGACAGCCATTTTCAAGTCTTGCCATAGATTTTCAAGACGATTTAAGTCAAAACTCTAACTAGGCCACTCAGGAATATTCAATGTCATGTTATCCTAAAAACTCCCTAATCCTTGCCAATGACAAGCAGACCCCTAACATGATGCAGCCACCACCATGTTGACAATATGAATAGTGGTGTACTCAGTGATGTGTTGTGTTGGATTTACCCCAAACATAATGCTTTTTATTCAGGACATAAAGTTATTTTCTTTGCCACATTTTTTGCAGTTTTACTTTTAATGCCTTGTTGCAAACAGGATGCATGTTTTGGAATATTTTTATTCTGTACAGGCTTTCTTCTTTTCACTCTGTCATTTAGGTTATTATTGTGGAGTTACTACGATGTTGTTGATCCATCCTCAGTTCTCATATCACAGCCATTAAACTCTGTAACTGTTTTAAAGTTACCATTGGCCTCATGGTGAAATCCCAGAGCGGTTTCCTTCCTCTCTGGCAACTGAGTTAGGAAGGACACCTGTATCTTTGTAGTGACTAGATATCTTTGTAGTGACTATTAAACTTTGGACACCGTCCAAAGTTTAATGAATAAATTCACCATGCTCAAAGGGATAATCTTTGTCTGTTTTTTTTTTTTTTACCCATCTACAAATAGGTGCCCTTCTTTGCGAGGCATTGGAAAGCCTCCCTGGTCTTCGTGGTTGAATCTGTGTTTGAAATTCCGTTCTCGACTGAGGGAACTTACAATTATGTGTGCGGTACAGAGATGAGGTAGTCATCAAAAAATTATGTTAAACACTTTTCTTGCACACAGAGTGAGTTTATGCAATTTATTATGTGAGTAGTTAAGCAAGCTTTTACTTCTGAACTTATTTAGGCTTGCCATAACAAAGGGGTTGAATACTTATTGACTGAAGGCATTTAGCTTTACATTTTTTATTAATTTGTGAACATTTCTAAAAACATAATTCCACTTTGACATTATGGGGTATTGTGTGTAGGCCAGTGACACAAAATCTAAATTAAATTAATTTTAAATTCAGGCTGTAACACAACAAAATGTTGGAAAGGTCAAGGGGTGTGAATACTGTCTGATGTACTCTACATACATGTATGGGATTGGGAGATGATAGCAAACTGGCTACTGCTCTCTCCAGTTAACACTTTAGAATGACTTTCTATAAGCAATCATAAATATTTCCAAGCATTTTAAACAATTGCATGCTTCTATGGATGTTTATGCCAAAAAAGCCAAGATCGATTGTAATTCATTTTGAATGAATTAGATTATGATTAAAATCGGATTATGTGGAAAAGAAAAGGATTTGACTGAACGGTTTGAGGGGGATTTCCATACAGTTAATTAATGATTTCAACATTCACATATTCAGGTTGTGTGTTTGTGTGTGTGTGTGTGTGTGTGTGTGTGTGTGTGTGTGTGTGTGTGTGTGTGTGTGTGTGTGTGTGTGTGTGTGTGTGTGTGTGTGTGTGTGTGTGTCTGTGTGTGTGTGTGTGTCTGTGTGCGCGTGTGTGCGCGTGTGGACGTGTTGGTCCCCACAAGAATAGTAAATAAACAAACATTTGACCAACTAGGGACATTTTGCTATTTCTACGGGGTTAAGGTTAGAGTTAGATTTACGTTAAGGGTTAGGAGCTAGGTTTATGGTTAGGAGCAAGGTTTAGGGTTCGGAGCTAGGGTAAAGGTAAGGGTTAGGGAAAATTGGATTTTGAATGGGACTGAATTGTGTGTCCCCACAAGGTTAGCTGTACAAGACTGTGTGTGTTTGTGTGTGCTTGTGCGTGCATGTACTCATGGGGATGGGTGTGTTTTTGTATTTGGCTATGAGAATTTTCTGTTTTACCAACCTTTTAATATTTCCTGTTTGGCAGATATATCATATTTCATAACTGTTTCATAAAATACTGATTTATCTTTTTGTATTTAAATGGATGTTGACTTATTCTACTTATGTAATCACTCTCTTAATACTGTCCTATAATGTATATATATATCAAAGCCTACCCTGGTGTTTTGTAGAAGTAAAAATAAGTCTAATTATTATACAGTTGAGGAAGAAAGTACATTTGTAGTCTCATGCTAAGTGTGATTGAAAGTGTTTCTGACACACCTTTGACTGCAGGTACACTGAGCTTTACTTGGAGCTTCATTAAGAAGAGGTTGTCAAATACATAGCCGATTCATATTTCATCTTTATTTTCTTATTAGATGATATAACAGTGAGAAGGGTTATGCCAGATAACCCCACAACAAGGACTACAGCCCAAAGGGTCACAACTCTGTTTCTGACATTACGCTCTCCTCTGTAAGGGACAGATCGAAATGTATTGGGGGGAGGGGTGGTCCAAAATAGAGGCGGGTTGTCAAACTTATTTTTTTTGCTTTGGAGAGGGTTGTGTGTGTTTTCCCTGGTTTACATTTGCTCTTCTGCTCGTATTTTCCCTTTAAACAATGGCTTGACTTAATTTTTATATTACCCTAATAAAGTTTAGAAACGTTTGTGAAGGCTTGGTATGGTGTGGCTATTATTAAACTTTAGCTACTGCATGACTATGATATGAAGGCAGTGTGTCCCGGCGCTCCAACTGGCTCAACACTTGAACTTGAGGTGAGGAAGTCTGTTTCAGGCCTACCAGAGTTACTCCTATAATCTAACAATAAAATGCTTATCTTTATAAAAAACATTTTGATAAAAAATGTACGAGTTACCCTCCTTCTGTACATTATATCTGTATAGCAGACGCAGTAGCCATCTCACATAAAGAAATACATGTTGGTGTCGTAGGATGCCACCGGCATACTGTATCTTTATATCTCTGGGGTTAGGCCTAAACTTCTCTTCCTTTATATAGGCATTATATATAGTACCAGTCAAACGTTTAGACACACCTACTCATTCAAGGGGTTTTCTTTATTTTTACTATTTTCTACATTGTAGAATAATAGTGAAGATATCGAAACAATGAATAACACATATGGAATCATGTAGTAACCAAAAAAGTGTTAAACAACCAAAAATATATTTTATATTTGAGATTCTTCAAAGTAGCCACCCTTTGCCTTGATGACAGCTTTGCACACTCTTGGCATTCTCTCAACCAGCTTCATGAGGTAGTCACCTGGAATGCATTTCAATTAACAGGTGTGCCTTGTTAAAAGTTCATTTGTGGAATTTCTTTCCTTCTTAATGCGTTTGAGCCAATCATTTGTGTTGCGACTGGGGCTGTATACAGAAGATAGTCCTATTTGGTAAAAGACCAAGTCCATATTACGGCAAGAACAGCTCAAATAAGCAAAGAGAAATGACAGTCCATGATTACTTTAAGACATGGAGGTCAGTCAAGTGCAGTTGCAAAAACCATCAAGCGCTATGATGAAACTGGCTCTCATGAGGACCGCCACAGGAAAGTTACACCCAGAGTTACCTCTGCTGTAGAGGATACGTTTATTAGAGTTACCAGCTTCAGATTGCAGCCCAAATAAATGCTTCACCGAGTTCAAGTAACAGACACATATACACTGTTCAGATGAGACTACGTGAATCAGGCCTTCATGGTCGAATTGCTGCAAAGAAACCACTACTAAAAGACACCAATAAGAAGAAGAGACTTCCTTGCCCCAAAAAAACACAAGCAATGAACATTAGATCAGTGGAAATCTGTCCTTTGGTCTCATGAGTCCAAGAGAGATTATTGGTTCCAACCGCCGTGTCTTTGTGAGACGCAGAGTAGGTGAACAGATGATCTCCGCATGTGTGGTTCCCACCGTGAAGCATGGAGGAGGAGGTGTGATGGTGTGGCCATGCTTTGCTGGTGACACTGTCTGTGATTAATTTAGAATTCAAGGCACACTTACATTGGGGCAAAAAAGTATTTAGTCAGCCACCAATTGTGCAAGTTCTCCCACTTAAAAAGATGAGAGAGGCCTGTAATTTCATCATAGGTACACTTCAACTATGACAGACAAAATGAGAAGAAAAAAAATCCAGAAAATCACATTGTAGGATTTTTAATGAATTTATTTGCAAATTATGGTGGAAAATAAGTATTTGGTCAATAACAAAAGTTTATCTCAATACTTTGTTATATACCCTTTGTTGGCAATGACAGAGGTCAAACGTTTTCTGTAAGTCTTCACAAGGTTTTCACACACTGTTGCTGGTATTTTGGCCCATTCCTCCATGCAGATCTCCTCTAGAGCAGTGATGTTTTGGGGCTGTTGCTGGGCAACACGGACTTTCAACTCCCTCCAAAGATTTTCTATGGGGTTGAGATCTGGAGACTGGCTAGGCCATTCCAGGACATAAAGGAAACTCTGAAATGGCATATTGTTTTTATAAAGATTTTAGAATATTCACATGAAAATGTGTCTCCAATTAGATGGAAACCTAGCTGTACAGTCGTGGCCAAAGGTTTTGAGAATGACACAGATCAAATCAAATCAAATGTATTTATATAGCCCTTCTTACATCAGCTGATATCTCAAAGTGCTGTACAGAAACCCAGCCTAAAACCCCAAACAGCAAGCAATGCAGGTGTAGAAGCACGGTGGCTAGGAAAAACTCCCTAGAAAGGGCAAAACCTAGGAAGAAACCTAGAGAGGAACCAGGCTATGAGGGGTGGCCAGTCCTCTTCTGGCTGTGCCGGGTGGAGATTATAACAGCACATGGCCAAGATGTTCAAATGTTCATAAATGACCAGCATGATCAAGTAATAATAATCACAGTAGTTGTCGAGGGTGCAGCAAGTCAGCACCTCAGGAGTAAATGTCCGTTGGCTTTTCATAGCCGATCATTAAGAGTATCTCTACCGCTCCTGCGGTCTCTAGAGAGTTGAAAACAGCAGGTCTGGAACAGATAGCACGTCCGGTGAACAGGTCATGGTTCCATAGCCGCAGGCAGAACAGTTGAAACTGGAGAAGCAGCACGGCCAGGTGGACTGGGGACAGCAAGGAGTCATCATGCCAGGTAGTCCTGAGGCATGGTCCTAGGGCTCAGGTCCTCCGAGAAAGAGAGAATTAGAGAGAGCATACTTAAATTCACACAGGACACCGGATAAGACAGGAGAAGTACTCCAGATATAACAAACTGACCCTAGCCCCCCGACACATAAACTACGGCAGCATATAAATACTGGAGGCTGAGACAGGAGGGGTCAGGACACAGATATTAATTTCCACAAAGTTTGCTGCTTCAGTGTCTTTAGATATTTTGTCAGATGTTACTATGGAATACTGAAGTATAATTACAAGCATTTCATACGTGTCAAAGGCTTTTATTGACAATTACATGAAGTTGATGCAAAAAGTCAATATTTGCAGTGTTGACCCTTTTTTTTCAAGACCTCTGCAATCCGCCCTGGCATGCTGTCAGTTAACTTCTGGGCCACATCCTGACTGATGGCAGCCCATTCTTGCATAATCAATGCTTGGAGTTTGTCAGAATTTGTGGGTTTTTGTTTGTCCACCCGCCTCTTGAGGATTGACCACAAGTTCTCAATGGGATTAAGGTCTAGGGGGTTTCCTGGCCATGGACCCAAAATATCAATGTTTTGTTCCCCGAGCCACTTAGTTATCACTTTTGCCTTATGGAAAGGTGCTCCATCATGCTGGAAAAGGCATTGTTCGTCACCAAACTGTTCCTGGATGATTGGGAGAAGTTGCTCTCGGAGGATGTGTTGGTACCATTCTTTATTCATGGCTGTGTTCTTAGGCAAAATTGTGAGTGAGCCCACTCCCTTGGCTGAGATGCAATCCCACACATGAATGGTCTCAGGATGCTTTACTGTTGGCATGACACAGGACTGATGGTAGCGCTCACCTTGTCTTCTCCGGATAAGCTTTTTTCTGGATGCCACAAACAATCGGAAAGGGGATTCATCAGAGAAAATTACTTTACCCCAGTCCTCAGCAGTCCAATCCCTGTACCTTTTGCAGAATATCAGTCTGTACCTGATGTTTTTCCTGGAGAGAAGTGGCTTCTTTGCTGCCCTTGACACCAGGCCATCCTCAAAGTCTTCGCCTCACTGTGCGTGCAGATGCACTCACACCTGTCTGCTGCCATTCCTGAGCAAGCTCTGTACTGGTGGTGCCACGATCCCGCAGCTGAATCAACTTTAGGAGACGGTCCTGGCGCTTGCTGGACTTTCTTGGGCGCCCTGAAGCCTTCTTCACAACAATTGAACCGCTCTCCTTGAAGTTCTTGATGATCCGATAAATGGTTGATTTAGGTGCAATCTTACTGGCAGCAATATCCTTGCCTGTGAAGCCCTTTTTTGCAAAGCAATGATGACGACACGTGTTTACTTGATGTTTACCATGGTTGACAGAGGAAGAACAATGATTCCAAGCACCACCCTCCTTTTGAAGCTTCCAGTCTGTTATTCGAACTCAATCAGCATGACAGACAGCCTTGCCCTCATCAACACTCACACCTGTGTTAACGAGAGAATCACTGACATGATGTCAACTGGTCCTTTTGTGGCAGGGCTGAAATACAGTGGAAATGTTTTTTGGGGATTCAGTTCATTTGCATGGCAAAGAGGGACTTTGTAATTAATTGCAATTCATCTGATCACTCTTCATAACATTCTGGAGTATATGCAAATTGCCATCATACAAACTGAGGCAGCAGACTTTGTGAAAATTAATATTTGTGTCATTCTCAAAACTTTTGGCCACGACTGTCGACACTCTAAAGACTGGCAAGTGCGCTAGTCTAGTGTCACTTGGAATATGCCTGCACATCATGGTTCACCAGCAGCCCCAAACATCTAAAGAATAAGTTACCAGCCCAACAAGCTTGTAAGATTTGAACTTAAACTCCCCCCTCAGACTTATCTGGAGGTTAAGCATCTTTTTGTCTACAGTGTATCTGTGACAATGTTGCATTAGGAGGTCGGTGAAGGAGTCAGGCGCAGGAGAGCAGAGATGTCTGAGATGTGTACTTTAATAGGCAAGTCCACCAAATACAGATATGGCACAATCCTAAAGTCAAACGCCCTCGACAACAGAGACACCCGTTACTCACGCAAGGAGGAACAAACAAAGCTCCTAAATAACACACACTATTTAAATGCGTGAAACAAAAAAATAGGCACAACCTCACCGAGCTACATCACAAAATAAAACAATCCCGCACAAACCTAGGCAGGCAACAGGGGTAATTATACACACAGAAATGAAGGCAAATGAAACTAGTTGTGAAAGAACCAAAGACAAAACAAACAGAAAAGGAAAAAAGGATCGGTGATGGCTAGTAGACCGGCGACGCCGAGCGCTGAGCGCCGCCCGAACAGGGAGGAACAGGGAGAGGAACTACCTTCGGTGGAAGTCGTGACAGTATCTTTGTAATGTGTCTGTATCTATATAATTGTATTTATGTTAAAAATAGGGACCACAATGGAAAACAGTCCCCGACTTTATTGTGCAATCCCGGTACCTTGAAAAAATCTTTGTGTATATATATTTTATTCTTTCGGACCAATAAAATCAATCAATCAATCAATCCAAACTGTGCAGTGGCCAATTGATGAATGGAAAGAGAGATCTGTTACAAAACACCAAAATGTTTAACCTCTCTGCGCACAGATCCCTTTAGCGGGATCATTTCCCTAAACAACCGCTGAATTGCAGGGCGCCAAATTCAAAAATATTACTACAAATATTTATAATCATGCAATCACAAGTGAAATATACCAAAACACAGCTTAGCTTGTTGTTAATCCACCTATCGTGTCAGATTTTGAAAATATGCTTTACAGAGAAAGAAATCCAAGCTTTTGTGAGTGTATCAATCAATGCTACAACAGCTAGCCCCAAATTAGCATGGTCACGAAAGTCAGAAAAGCAATAAAATTAATCGCTTACCTTTGATAATCTTTGGATGTTTGCATTCACGAGACTCCCAGTTACACAACAAATGTTATTTTTGTTCGATAAATATTACTTTTATAACAAAAAAACGCCATTTGGGTTGCGCGCTATGTTGAGAAAACTACAGCCTCGTTCCGTTCGACGACAATTCCAAAAAGTATCCGTAATGGTCGTAGGAACATGTCAAATGTTTTTTATAATCAATCCTCAGGTTGTTTTTAACAAACATAATCGATAATATTTCAACCGGACTGTAACCTATTCAATAAGAGAGAAAAGGAAAATGGAGAGCTCCCCTCTCGCGCGCAGGAACTATTCAGAGGACACCTGACTACTTTTGAAAAATCTTGTTCATTTTTCAAAATAAAAGCCTGAAACTATGTATAAAGCCTGGTCACAGCCTGAGGAAGCCATTGGAAAATGAATCTGGTTGATACCCCTTTAAATGGAAGAAAGACTGGCCAGGAAACACAGATAAAAAAAGAAAAAAAGAATATCACTTCCGGGTTATATTTTCTCAGGTTTTCGCCTGCAGAATCAGTTTTGTTATACTCACAGACAATATTTTGACAGTTTTGGAAACTTTGGAGTGTTTTCTATCCTAATCTGTAAATTATATGCATATTCTACTATCTGGACCTGAGAAATAGTCCGTTTACCTTGGGAACGTTATTTAAAAATAAAATAAAAATCTGACCCCTAGCGTCAAGAAGTTAGTGACATTTGAAGATTGTCAAACCAAGCCAAGATGTATTTTCTGTTTGTTGAGATTTACATTTATTGTGGTGTTGAAAATGCTAACCATGATATTGCTCCCATCTTCCCATTCATCCATTCATATACATAATGAATGTTGGGATGGGCCATTGACATGCATGGAACACATCAGCACCATATATTATTAAAGAATGGAGTTTGCATGTATGACAAGTCTGATGCTGCACTGAATTCCCCAACTGCATAACCACACACACGTGGTGATAATCACACAACTGCATAATTACACACTTCTCATGAGCATGGCCTTATTTCTATTACAGTTTATTGGATGACTGTCATTCATATTCCATTCACCCAGTTCAATGTAACATCGATAGTTTCAGGCTACTACATGATACAACATTTTTCCCTATACCAATAATGAGGTTGCTACAACCTAGCCTATGAATGAAAGTTTACAATGTAGGTGTACACAGGTAGAGAGAAAATGTTTAGGTGACGAACAGTGACACATTTGATACTGCCTTGCACGCTCTTTCCCGCATCTAGCTGATCTAGGGTGTAATCATTAGTCCAACAGTTTCTATTGGACAAATCCAAGAATGTTTATCCCTGTTTCGTTCCGTTTGCTTCTGTTTAAGAAATGTTTTACAACAGAATTGGTGGAATGAATACACCCTTGATCACGTGTAAACACAGTTCACTTCATAACAGCCACGTTGTATTCCTTCTCACATCTATGCGATCTCCTCTCACCTTTTCCCTTCGTTTGTGGACTTCAATGCACAACACATCAGCTGTATGTGTATAGGCGAAAAAACCTTTCCAAGCAAAACCATATCATAACCGCTACACACAGCCTACATAGTTTTCATCATATTAGCTAAAAGTCAATCATAGTCAACATAGCTAATAGAACTAACACGTTAGTAAACTCGCTACAATCATGCAGTAACGTTACAGTGTGCAGTTCAATAAGAAGCTTAGCAGTTACACTGGCAGGTCCAGGTGGCAATAAATTAGTAAAACCAAAAGCTTACCTTGATTTGGAAGATTTCCAGTGTTGTGTTGGATAGTCATAGCCAGCTAGCTACCATAGTATCCCTCTGTTTGAGCCGAGTATTTGAGTAGGCTAAACTAGCTAGCTAGCTGCATTTGTTTGCTAAGTAGGTGTAAGTGAAAGTGAAAATAAATGACAAAATATAGCTCACTCACTCTCTCTCTCTTGCTTCTCCTTCATTTTTGAAGAAATTAATTTGTTAACTGTTCAACTATTGTCTTTCTCTCTCTGAGTCAACTACTCACCACATTTCATGCACTGCAGTACTAGCTAGCTGTATCATATGCTTTCAGTACCAGATTCATTCTCTGATCCTTTGATTGGGTGGACAACACCTCCGGAAGTTGTCATAATTACTGTGTAAGTCTATGGAAGGGGTGAGAACCATGAGCCTCCTCAGTTTTGTATTGAAGTCAATTTACCCAGAGGAGGACGGAAGCTAGCTGTCGTCCGGCCATACCATGGTGCAGCCCTACAGAGTGCTGTTGAGGCTAATGTAGACCTTCATTGCAAAACAGTGTGTTTTAATCAATTATTTGGTGACGTGAAAATATTTAGTATAGTTTTATCTGAAAATAAACACTTTTTAAATGTTTCACAACTTTTATGAAATTGACTACGGAGGATGGTCCCATTCCTCCTCTGAGGATCCTCCACTGGTGGAGATAGTCTTCTGTGATGGATGCTGTATTTTTCATCCACACATGGCACCGCCCTGACAATATTATACGATGGGAGTGGCCATGTGACGTGTGTAGCTTTCATTAATTTCCTGCTTGACAACTGACTTGACAGGAACATTCAATTTCAGCACATATTTCATATTGTCAATATAAAGTGGTGTGACATATTTACAAGCAAAGTAGTCATATTAGTAGGCTTGTGAAAAGTCCATAAAATTGTTTTTGCATTCAGAGCTAATCACTATAAACGATAATCAGTATTTTTTAATTTTTTTATTTCACCTTTATTTAACCAGGTAGGCTAGTTGAGAACAAGTTCTCATTTGCAACTGCGACCTGGCCAAGATAAAGCAAAGCAGTTTGACACATACAACAACACAGAGTTAACATGGAATAAACAAACACACAATCAATGTTACAGTAGAAAAATCTATATACAGCATGTGCAAATGATGTAGGATAAGAGTGGTAAGTCAATAAATAGGCCATGGTGGCGAAGTAATTACAATATAGCAATTAAACACTGGAATGGTAAGATGTGCAAGTAGAGATACTGGGGTGCAAAGGAGCAAGATAAATAAATAAATACAGTATGGGGATGAGGTAGATTGGATGGGCTATTTACAGATGAGCTATGTACAGGTGCAGTGATCTGTGAGCTGCTCTGACAGCTGGTGCTTAAAGCTAGTGAGGGTGGTAAGAGTCTCCAGCTTTAGTGATTTTTGCAGTTCGTTCCAGTCATTGGCAGCAGAGAACTGGAAGGAGAGGCGGCCAAAGGAAGAATTGGCTTTGGGGGTGACCAGTGAGCTATACCTGCTGGAGCGGGTGCTACGGGTGGGTGCTGCTATGATGACCAGTGAGCTGAGATAAGGCGGGGCTTTACCTAGCAGGGTCTTGTAGATGACCTGGAGCCAGTGTGTTTGGCGACGAGTATGAAGCGAGGGTCAGCCAACGAGAGCATACAGGTCGCAGTGGTGGGTAGTATATGGGGCTTTGGTGACAAAACGGATGGCACTGTGATAGACTGCATCCAATTTGTTGAGTAGAGTGTTGGAGGCTATTTTGTAAATGACATCGCCGAAGTCGAGGATCGGTAGGATGGTCAGTTTTACGAGGGTATGTTTGGCAGCATGAGTGAAGGATGCATTGTTGCGAAATAGGAAGCCGATTCTAGATTTAATTTTGGATTGGAGATGTTTAATATGAGTCTGGAAGGATAGTTTACAGTCTAACCAGACACCTAGGTATTTGTAGTTGTCCACATATTCTAAGTCAGAACCGTCCAGAGTAGTGATGCTGGAAGGGCGGGTAGGTGCGGGTAGCGATTGGTTGAAGAGCGTGCATTTAGTTTTACTTGCATTTAAGAGCAGTTGGAGGCCACGGAAGGAGAGTTGTATGGCATTGAAGCTTGTCTGGAGGTTAGTTAACACAGTGTCCAAAGAAGGGCCAGAGGTATACAGAATGGTGTCGTCTGCGTAGAGGTGGATCAAAGAATCACCAGCAGCAAGAGCGACATCATTGATGTATACAGAGAAAAGAGTCGGCCCGAGAATTGAACCCTGTGGCACCCCCATAGAGATTGCCAGAGGTTCGGACAACAGACCCTTTGATTTGACACACTGAACTCTATCAGAGAAGTAGTTGGTGAACCAGGCGAGGCAATCATTTGAGAAACCAAGGCTGTTGAGTCTGCCAATAAGAATGTTGTGATTGACAGAGTCGAAAGCCTTAGCCAGGTCGATGAATACGGCTGCACAGTAATGTCTCTTATCGATGGAGGTTATGATATCGTTTAGGACCTTGAGCGTGGCTGAGGTGCACCCATGACCAGCTCTGAAACCAGATTGCATAGCGGAGAAGGTACGGTGGGATTCGAAATGGTCGGTGATCTGTTTGTTAACTTGGCTTTCGAAGACCTTAGAAAGGCAGGGTAGAGTAGATATAGGTCAGTAGCAGATCTGAAAAGGATAACTTTTTAAATGTTTCACAACTTTTATGAAATTGACTACGGAGGATGGTCCCCTTCCTCTCCCCCTTTGAAGAGGGGGATGATCGCGGCAGCTTTCCAATCGATGGGAATCTCAGACGATACGAAAGAGAGGTTGAACAGGCTAGTAATAGGGGTTGCAACAATTTCGGCAGATCATTTTATTAATATGACTATCCACTGTATGTCTAACTGCTATGTTCAGTGAAAAAGCTAAATATTTCTAGATTTCCAATTTTCGAATCAAAAGCAGACAATATTATATTGTGTATGTTGTCAGAAACTGTGATTTATTTGGATGGATCTTTTCACCATGGTTTACCCAAGTTCCCCATTATATAATAATCTGAACTGTTTAGTATGATGTACTTGGCACCAATGTAATCATTGACCATAAAAACATAGCTGTAAACATCACCTTTTCTGTGGTGTCATGTTTGGTTCAGCAAATATGAAGAAAAATGCATTTTCCAGCTATGGCGGAATAGCAAAATGGCCGTCAGAGCTGCCAGGGGGGAGTTTTTGAGGTTGTACATGGTAAAATTGTAGTCCTTGACCATAAAAACATAGGAGTAGATATCACCCTTTCTCTGTTATCATGTTTGGTTTAGCAAATATGAAGGAAATACATTGTCCGGCTATGGTGTTGTCCGGCTAGGCGTTTTTGCAATGGCTCCTTTTCTGAAAATGTTCAGGACCCTAAACTGTACAAGTGTACCAAGTTTGATGCTTTTAAGAAAAAGTTAACATCCTTTTCACGTATAGCCTGGACTCAAACACATATATACCTCCCCAGGCCCATACATAAAGGCAACAAAATGCCTGTTCCATGTTGGGGCAGAGAGGGAGAGAAACCAAAGCCCTTGAGGTGGCTGGATTGGCCCTTGATCTCCTCCTTGGTGAGTCCAGTAGTGAGTACTGAATCTGTACTGCAGTAATTTCTCACAGCTGAACCCAGTCAGAGAGAAAGGAAAGGGAACGGGGAGACCTAATCAGTTGCACAACTCAATGCATTCAACCGAAATGTGTCTTCTGCATTTAATCCAACCCCAGAGACAGAGAGAACAATATGGAGAAGGACAGATAAAGAGAGAAAGATAGAGAAAATGAGAGAGGGAGAGAGTGAAAGAGAGAGAGATAAAGAAAGGAAGAGAGAGAAAAATCCTCCTCCTTCAGATGGGGCTGGCATTATCAGCCCATGTGGCTCGTCAATTAGTCACTATGACTCTAGGATCACAGCTTCCTGTTGGTTCATTCATGTGTGGATTCATTGACACTTGATGTAATGATGGGTGGGGACCGGTGGTATGAAAACCAAGGCTGTTGATTACAAACGCAACATATTTCACCATTGTTTCTGGCTGATTCTGCATCTGTACAGTAATCTATTCCCGTTTTATAATTAAACGGAAGCTGAAAAGGTTGTGGTTGGAAGGGGGCGTTCACTGTATTGTTTTAATACACAGCTAAGTCACATGATTCAGCTACCTTCTTCTTCTCGATCTACGTGTTTCGCGTTGTGTGTGTGACAGGTGTGTGTATTGTTAACTGAAGTCCAGTGATGCTTGAAACTAGAATAAAACCCAATTTTCTGCTCTTATATCAATGGATGAGCAAATACCCTGCTTATTCTTCAGTTGCAGCAACAGACTGTACACATGAAAGGGCACCATTTTACACTACTGTGTATACATGAAAGGGCACCATTTTACACTACTGTGTATACATGAAAGGACACCATTTTACACTACTGTGTATACATGAAAGGACACCATTTTACACTACTGTGTATACATGAAAGGGCACCATTTTACACTACTGTGTATACATGAAAGGACACCATTTTACACTACTGTGTATACATGAAAGGACACCATTTTACACTATTTTTTCATAAAACCAGGCATTAAATATGTTTTGATGAAGCAGAATTGACACAATTTGATTGGCAGCTACCTCAAAGAGAGAAGGAAACACTGGATTTAACACTGAATATGGTTTGAATCATTGAAATTCCACTTGAGCAGGGACCTTCTCTCTATGAACAAACATAGAGTATACTTAGAGTACTACAGTCCAGCCACCACTTTACAAACATCAGATCAGAATGGTAAACTACCCCTGTGCATATACCCATCAATTCCACTGGAAGTAACTTTCATCTATGCCTCTTAGAATAGTACCCAAGTACAGGAATGCATGTTGCTCCAATTAATACCCTGTCCTCCACTGAATACAGCCATCATCATCATGCCAAGAGTGGTTGCATGTCCAATAATATGACTACTGTTGCCAGATAAACAGTTGTGTCAGGGTTATATTGGTTTGTGTTGACTGAGAGCAGGCCTGTGGTTTAATATATGTCAAATAGAGCCTGGTACACATCTGACATACTCTGACACAGTAAATGACTAAAATGTAAATGTGGGAAATCTCTGGGGCTTTCTGGAGCTGTCACTTTTCCTCAACAACTAAATGTTTTCCCTCTCCCAGCAGCTCTGTAGCATATATAGGTCAGGTGATTGCTGTGAACGTGTCTTCCTTGTCTTCCCTATGTATGTTTATGTTCAATGTACAGTAAGAGGTATAGAACCACAAATGTTTAGCTCATGGTTTCATGGATATGCAATAGGTTGTTTATGGTGAATTGTATTGTATGAGAATGCATACAACAACCACAATGCATTGAGTTCTAGTGTTAATATCCTCATGACCTTAAAATAATAGGAATTAGGTTAAAGGGTTAAGGTTAGGGAAGGGTTAGCTAACATGCTAAGTAGTTGAAAAGTAGCTAAAAAGTAGTTGTAAAGTGGCTAATTATCTAAAATGCTAAAGTTGTCCATGATAAGATTCGAACGCGCAACCATTGGGTTGCTAGACGTTAAAAGCCCAACCAACCACCCCCCTTTCATTTTTGCCTTCAGTAATCTTCTGTCTTATGTAACCATACCAAACATAACATATCATGCTAATTTGAGTGCCCCCTCTTTCTTCCCTCTTTCTTTCCCTCTCCCTCTATTTCTTGTTCTCTAGTACAAACAAGTGGAGCAGTACATGTCTTTCCACAAACTGCCGGCTGACTTCCGACAGAAAATCCATGACTACTACGAACACAGATACCAGGGCAAGATGTTTGATGAGGAGAGCATCCTGGAGGAGCTTAATGAACCACTGCGGGAGGTAAAACAACCAAACACACCATCAAAACCCTGACAAGGTCTTGCACTTAAAGAAAGGAACAAAGGAACTGAAAAACAATGTCTCTGCCCCGCATGTCTTTTGCAAACATGCCCACTGAGAACTTCTGAAGTTCTGAACCACTTCTTTTAAATCACAAAAAATCAAATCATACTTTATTGGTCACATTCGCCGAATACCACAAGTGTAGACTTTACAGTGAAATGATTACTTATGAGCCCGTTCCCAACAATGCAGAGTTAAAAAGTAAGACAAATATTTGCTGAATTAAAAAGGAAATAGTAACTCAATAAAAACCATAACGAGGCTATTTACAAGGGGTACCAGTACCAGGTCAATGTGCAGGTGTACGAGGTAGTTGAGGTAATTGAGGTAATACAGTATTTACATGTGGGTAGGGGTAAAAGTGACTAGGCCATCAGGATATATAATAAACAGAGTAGCAGCAGCGTGTGGTAAAGTGTGTCTGTGTGAGCGTACGTGGTGGTGTGTGTTTGAGTGTTAGTGTAGTATGTGTGAGTGTGTGGGTAGAGTCTAGTAGGTGTGCGTAGAGCCAGTGAAAGGGGGTCAGTGCAAAACAATCAAGATAAATAAAGAAGTAATAAAGGTGGTCAATTTAAATTGTCTGGGTGGCCATTTGATTGATTGACTGTTCAGTAGTCTTATGGCTTGGGGGTGGAAGCTGTTCAGGTGCCTTTTGGTCCAAGAATTAGCGATCTGGTACCGCTTGCCGCGCGGTAGCAGGGAGAACAGTCTATGACTTGGGTGGCTAGAGTCTTTGACAATTTTTAGGGCCTTCCTGACACCGCCTGATATAGAGGTCCTGGATGTCAGGAAACTTGGCCTCAGTGATGTACTGGGCCGTACGCACTACCCTCTGTAGCACCTTGCGGTCGGATGCCGATTTGTTGCCATACCAAGCGCTGGTGCAGCTGTAAAACTTTTTGAGGAGGATCTGCCAAGTCTTTTCAGCCTCCTGAGGGGGAAGAGGCATTGTCGTGCCCTCTTCACGATTTTGTTGGTGTGTTTGGACCATGATATGTCCTTCGTGATGTGGATACAGAGGAACTTGAAGCTCTCAACCCGCTCCACTGCAGCCCCTCCGTTTCCTATAGTCCACGATAAGCTCATGGTGATTTTAGGCTTGTGTGCGGCTGCTCGTCCATGGAAACCCATTTCCTGAAGCTCCCGACGAACAGTTCTTGTGCTGACATTGCTTCCAGAGGCAGTTTGGAACACAGTAGTAAATGTTGCAACCAAGAACAGAAGATTTTAAGCGCTTCAGCACTCGGCCGTCTCGTTCTGTGAGCTTGTGTGTCCTACCACTTCGCGGCTGAGCCGTTGTTGCTCCTAGATGTTTCCACTTCACAATAACAGCACTTGCAGTTGACCGGGGCAACTCTAGCAGGACAGTAATTTTACGAACTGACTTGTTGGAAAGGTGTCATCCTGTGACGGTGCCACGTTGAAAGTCAGCTCTTCAGTAAGGCCATTCTACTGCCAATGTTTGTCTATGGAGATTGCTTGAGTGTGTGCTCAATTTTATACACCTGTCAGCAACGAGTGTGGCTGAAATAGCCAAATCCACTCATTTGAAGGGGTGTCCACATAATTTTGTGTATGTAGTGTATGTTAGTCTTAGATTTAACAATTCAAATTCAGTTACATTAATTATATTTTCCCTCAGGAAATTGTCAACTTCAACTGCCGTAAGCTGGTGGCATCCATGCCCCTGTTTGCCAATGCCGACCCCAACTTTGTGACAGCCATGTTGACCAAGCTCCGCTTCGAGGTCTTCCAGCCCGGAGATTACATCATCAGGGAGGGCACCATCGGCAAGAAGATGTACTTCATCCAACACGGTGTGACCAGCGTGCTGACCAAAGGAACTATGGGCATGAAGCTTTCTGATGGATCCTACTTTGGAGGTATGCTCAACAATATCAGACCTTTTTTTATGTTTGCCTGGCTGCTGCTGCTGAAAAACATATTATATAAAAAATATATATTTTATTTGATTCAATTCAATTGTATTCTATCGTGGTGCTGATAACATACATCTACTATAGAAAAGAAATTAAGTAAGTTACAGTGCATTCCTGTAGACTTAATTCACATTATTTTCTCGCTCTAAATCAGGGATCATCAAGTACATTTTTTTCTGGTCGGGGGGCCTGAACATATTTACAAATAATTTGTAGACTGCAAATTGACCGCAAGAAGACCAAACAGATAAACTATCTGACTAAAACATAACATTTGTATACAATATTTTATGTGAAGGAATACTTGGGAACAGTTTTTAAAAATAAAAATTACTTGGAGCTGATTTCCTGGTGTTTTTACAGTCTTTTATGTCCAACAATACAAATAAAGAAATGGTATTAAAAATAAAACTACCTGCGGGCCGACAGTTGGGGAACCCTGCTCTAAATCCTATGATCCAAACCACCAATGTCTCAACTATGTTAATATAAAAATTATAGCAGGCAAGATAATAAAATAAAAACACCCTGACATTTGACTTCTTCTCGCTAGTCTTTTTGCCCTGCAGCCAGTTTTGTCCCCATTTTCCATGCAGCCTGTCCTCTTCCCTGCCTGTTTTCAGATGCATCGCTGCTGTTGATCCACAGAAAAAGCACAACTTTTCCCAATGTGTCTGGGCCATGGTCTGGGGGCATTCTTCACATCCGGCTCCTCTTCAGAAGAGCAGAGTTCAGTTCAGTGGTGCTGTGGGTTGTGCTGTGAGGTGCCAGGAGCCAAGGGCAGATGCTGAAGGAGAGAGATCTACAGCAGCACCCACGGCTCATAAATAACAGCTAATTAGTCCACAGAACACCAATGACAGAGCAATTAGTAATGTCAACCGTCGACGTTCAAAGCCAAGCCATTATACTGTATGCCACCAGGAAGCCAACAGTTTTCAACATGGCATGGGCTAGGCGCAAACTTGAATCAGAATGTCTGTTCCGATTTGTGGTGATATTTGCCGATTCATCTGCTATTATTTACAATTAATAATATTACTGGAGAAGATACCGTATTTTGGTCCTGTTGTTGTATTATGATGAGGGCATATGGAAAGAAGGTAGAAACTAGGTACTGTAATAGTTGCCCTAAGATAAATTAAATGTGGGCATAAGTGAAACAACATGGCCCATATTCGCCGTAATTTGTTTTTAAAGGAGGAAATACCGGAGTGAGTAAGTGGGTGCAGTAGAGTCAGAATCACATCCCAGCATTGTGTTCTGCTGCTTGCCTCTGCAGCGCTCGGCACAGCGGAGAGAACGGAATCTCATTAATCTTGTGAAGAACTGTAAATCCCCCATCAGATAGCGGAGAGACACAGGGCTGCGCTGACACTCAAGGTCACACTTTAATACCCTGTGAATAAGGAGCCATTTTGAGAGTGGGAGGGGAGCTGGGGTGGAGAGGGTTTGTCACTGCGGCTTACTGACAAGATTATTATGTAAATGTATAACTCATGAATGGAACATCCCCTTGTTGCTCTTTAATGGTGTGTGGGCCTCTGTCCGGCCGGCGGTAGCTGATCTTTTACTTGACTGCGCTTCTTGTTAAATCCTCTTTTTCCATGGTCCCCGGGGGGTTGCCTACCACTGTAAAAGCTGATATGTAGAGTGGAGCCAGTGCAGTTCCCCCATGCAGACAGTAAATACTTTTTTCCCCCTTTACTGAGAGCCAGAGGATACCCTTCACACGCGACAGGAGAGCGAGGGGGGAGAACGGGGAGGCAGCAGAGTAAAAAGAGCATATGGTTGTCAAGACAACCATCAGCCACAGGCCAGAGAAGGAAGGGTAACACCTGAATGTAATGAACCTTGGCTCTACTACGTATCCAATCTTGTAGCTCCCTCCATACACTAAGCAGTCTCTACAGGGTCTTTGGTTTAAATGCCTTTCTCCTCTCTGTATTCATGCTCTGTATCCTCTCTGTAAATGACCTATTTCCACATGTGATAAATTGATACTGTAGGATTGTGTGTGCATTATATTTGAATCATAGTGTAGCAGTGTTTTATAATATAGAAATAAGAAGAATAAAGAGTGTGACATGTCCAAGGGAACTTTGTCATGGGATCATGACATTCGAATGGCTCATGTTTCTTTGACATGTTTTCTGTAGCTTAGTTACAGTAATGATGCTCCCTCTGGCTGTGTAGTAATTGTGTCTGTCTCTGACCGTCCTGTCTTTCTCTCTCTCCCTCAGAGATCTGTCTGTTGACCCGAGGCAGACGGACGGCCAGTGTGCGGGCGGACACGTACTGCCGTCTCTACTCCCTGTCTGTGGATAACTTCAATGAGGTGCTGGAGGAGTACCCAATGATGAGACGAGCCTTCGAGACTGTGGCCATCGACCGACTGGACCGGATAGGTGAGACCAGCCTACCACTGACCAATAAATAAGCCACTGACCCATACAGGATTAGTTATGCGCATAGTTGAGGCATTTTGTCATTCATAGAATCAGCAGAACAAAAACAGACATACTGTATTCTATCAATGGAACCTACTGTAACTATGCCATTAATTATTTCTCTATGACTTCCCTGGTTTCCTTGATTTCATTTTGGACCCTTTATTTAGGTGCAGCTGGTGTATCTTCAGCATAGGATTTTCACAAGATATGATTATTATCTCAAAATAACTGTGTGTGCCGTCCTCCCCTGGGTTTACTGTAAATGTGCTCTCAGGAGGAGTGATGCTCATTTGTGAAAGGGACTGCTCAGCACACTGTCTAAACAGCTTCCTTATGCTCTCCTCTTCTGTGTGGAAGGGAGGAAGTTACCGTATTTTCTCTTGGTTGCTACGTTACCTCCAGTGTTGCTACGCTGTCATTCACTCAGCTATCATCAGAAAGCACCTGGTTAGTGAATTCCGAGCTTTGAGTGTAAACATATAAATTATTCAACAGTGAAGGCAAGGTCAATGTGATGCTGATGTCACCGCTCGGTGACGTGCAGGGGCCCTGCATCCACCACCTGCCAGCGGTTGCCATAGCAGCCAGATTCCACATCAACTACGAGACGTTCGGTTTCACACATTCAGAGGAGATTGAGTTGTCTTTGATCTTTGACAACAGATTAACACCTAACCTGAATAGAGCATAGGGGAGCACGAAAGGTTTAATATTCTGTTTAACCCATTCATGTCCATAACAGAAATTAAAATTTGTTTTAGTACACTTGTTCTCTGAGCTTACTGATGGACGGATCTGAAGACATTTTTGAAATCGGCCAAAGCATTTGTCTACAATGTGAGTTGTTGATATTGTACTATATTTTGTCTCCGGACGCATGGGGTTACTGTTTTTACACATTTCATGAATCAAGTCATGTGAATGAATAAATGTTTAAATGATCCGATCTTAAAAAAAATTGGTATATAGATTGTCCAGAACAATATATACAGTGCATTCGGGAAGTATTCAGACCACTTGACTTTTTCCACATTTTGTTACGTTACAGCCTTATACACAATTTTTTCCCCCTCATCATCTATACACAATACCCCATAATGACAAAGCAAAAACTGTTTTTTTTATGTTTGCAAATGTATTAAAAAAAAACTGATATCACCTTTACATAAATATTCAGACCCTTTACTCAGTACTTTGCTGAAGCACCTTTGGCAGCGATTACACCCTTGAGTGTTCTTGGGTATGATGCTGCCAGCTTAGCACACCTGTATTTGGGGAGTTTCTCCCATTTGTCATGTCTTTACTATCATTAAACTGAAGATGAATCTTTATCAAATCTGTAATTATTATTACGCGATTAAACTGATTAATCATGTAACTGTAATTAACTAGGAAGTCGGGGCACCAAGGAAAATATTCAGATTACGGAGTTATAATATTCCTAATATAACTTTTCAAATATTTTCATATCTGATCAATAGTCTTCTGAATTAATGAATTATATATTTTTATTATATATTTTACCTCACGTTAGTCTCATTCCAAACGTCGTAAATTGTTGGTTATCTGCACGAACCCAGTCTTCACTATGAGTCATCCATACATCAATTGTCTTAAATCATTTATTTACTAACTAAGTAATTCACAGAAATGCATAAACAAACAGTAGATAGTTACAAGGAAATGATAACGGAGTTTCCCTAGTGGGATAAACCGGCATCGCGGCTTGGTGTACAAAAGGGAAGTGGGGGTCGACTGAGATAAGACAACACACAGTTGATAATTATAACAATTGAAATGCTAATCCTTTGCACATGAACGCTCACTCATTCGGGAACAATTGCAATGAATATATATATTTACGCTCAGTGTGTCGTCGGAGTCTCTGTTGAAAAGTTTGTTTCTGTTGGAGAGTTTGTCCGCCCTCTCTGTCGTGGTTAGAATGGATAGTTCAGAGTGACATTCATTCATGTCGTTATGGATAGATGTTTCGGCGGTTATCGGTCTTCCCGTTCAATGATACCGAATTCCTAGCTGCAGACTAGTAATTAATATCAAAGACTTGTTCTTATTCTGTCGGTATCGATAGTCTAAGAGTTTAACCACGTGGGATGGTTAAAAGATTCAGCAGTCTGGTCTCAACCTTGGCCCTCTCGTTATCAAGGTAAGCTGGTCTGCAACCTTTGTCCTCTCGTAATTGAGAGAAACATGGTCTGGTGATAGAAAACCCAGGTGGGGTTTTATTCGGAACACCGAAAAGGGCTGTCTCATGACGCCCGGTCCTGTCTGTGCCCCTGGGGGCGTGCCAAGGACTTAGTGAAACTTTTTAGGGAATTGGAGTTTCCTTCATTAAACAGTCCAAAATCACATTACACAATTTCACAAACAGTTCCATCCTCACTCATTCATTTTATACAACACTTAGATGTAAGCCTCATATCTGAGGCTATTATATAAACAGCATTATGGTAATGTGGCCATATTGTGTGAGTCAGAGTGAGTCATTTTACAGCAATTTCCCTAACTCAATATTAGGAAGGTTTTACAAAACATATATTGTGTTGCGCCCCCTTTTGCCTTCAGAACACCCTCAATTCATTGGGGTATGGACTCTACAAGGTGTCGAAAGCATTCCACAGGGATGCTGGCCCATGTTGGCTCCAATTTTTCCACAGTTGTCAAGTTGGCTGGATGTCCTTTGGGTGGTGTACAATTCTTGATACAAACTCAGCAGAGTTGCAGTTCTTGACACAAACTGGTGCGCCTACTACCATCCCCCGTTCAAAGGCACTTAAAACTTCTTGACGCACGGATCCCTTTAGCGGGATCATTTTCGTAAACAACCGCTGAATTGCAGAGTGCCAAATTCCCCAAAAATTGCTAAAAATATTTATATTCATGAAATCACAAGTGCAATATAGCAAAACACAGCTTAGCTTGTTGTTAATCCACCTGTCGTGTCAGATTTTTAAAATATGCTTTACAGCGAAAGCAATCCAAGCGTTTGTGTGAGTTTATCGATCACTAGATAAAACATTAAGAACACCTAGCAGCAATGTATATTGGTCACGAAAGCCAGAAAAGCAATAAAATTAATCGCTTACCTTTGATGATCTTCGGATGTTTGCACTCACGAGACTCCCAGTTACACAATAAATGTTCCTTTTGTTCGATAAAGATTATTTTTATATCAAAAAACCTCCATTTGTTTGGCGCGTTATGTTCAGTATTCCACAGCCTTAGGCAGGTCATCAAGGCTTGACGAAAATTCAAAATAGTATCCGTAAAGTTCGTAGAAACATGTCAAACGTTTTTAATAATCAATCCTCAGGTTGTTTTTAACATCAATAATCGATAATATGTCAACCGGACTGTAAACTATTCAATACTGGAGAAAGAAAACGTCGAGCAACCAGTGTCGAGCGCATGAACTAATGTAAGGACATCCGTCTATCCACTGACGCATTTTGATAAATCTCGCTCATTTTTCAGAATAAAAGCTTGAAACTATGTCATTTCTGTTATACTCACAGACAAAATTTTGACCGTTTTGGAAACTTTAGAGTGTTTTCTATCCTACTCTGTCAAGTATATGCATATTCTAGTATCTGGACCTGAGAAATAGGCAGCTTACATTGGGAACGTTATTTTTCCAAACATAAAAATTCTGCCCCCTAGCTTCAAGAGGTTTTAACCTGTCTCCTCCCCTTCATCTACGCGGATTGAAGTGGATTTAACAAGTGACATCAATAAAGGATCATAGCTTTCACCTGTGTTTTAATGCTTTGTAAACTCTGTATATACAAAAAAAAATCTAAAGAAATCCACACACTCTCTCACATACACAACCCTAGAATATATGCTTTATAAGTAAATTCAATGGATCTCTCTCTCTCAGATCTTAAGAATTGTTGGTGTGTGTATATATATATATATATATACACACTGAGTGTAAAGAAACATTAAGAACACCTGCTCTTTCCATGGAATTATAATATAAATTTACAATCTTAGAATGTCAGTGTGGCCTGTTTAGACACTTGTATTAACTATGATGACACCAAATGTTTTGCATTCATACCAAACATAATTTGATTTGTGGCGCGTTTCGATATTGTGCTAAATATTGTACAAGTACGCGAATGGGTTAATTCGTCTGCTGTTTAGCTATTCTCTAGATTTACTGACAACAGAAGCATCCTTCATCTAAGGCTTAGTATTGTAAGTGGCCAGACTAAAAAGTAACTGGCGGGTAGAAAGCTGATGAACTCCAGATCTAAACAGTAATTCAGAGGATGGTAATTCTCTGTTAACCTTGGAGTTATTTTGGAACGCAGAGTCTTTTTCCGACACCTTCACCTAAAGCATCCAAAGAAATCCTGTTTAAAATGTCTTGTAGTTTACACAATGTCAGGACAGGAGACTATGAGCCTTCTGTTTAGCAGATCAGGGTGTGTACTACAGTGCTCTAGCGCCTTTAGATGTCTCTGGAAGAGACAGTAGACTAGACTCATTGAACTCTATCCTGACCCTAAGGAAACATAATAGACTTGGCCCTTTTGCCCTGGAGCCTATAGCAGCCAACCACTCTGCAGTCAACTGGACTGTGTTGTACCATGCTAGCTAGTTATGCAGCTTGAATTAGAGTTAATGTCCCTGTCAGACTGTATTTTCCATGTTCTCCCAGTCCCTCAGACTCATGTTTCAAATCCACCTGATGTTTTCATGTGGGTGTCACTCTATTTGTTTTTAAAAGCCCGATAGAGACGGACAAGTTGAAAATCCCCTGCGGATGGGGGAAAAACAGAGAGTAGTAAAGATGAAACTCTGAAACTTGAGAGGGGGCGGAAGTAATAATCCTGGGAGTTCTTTTTAATGCGCGTTCAACTAGAAATGTTTTGAACGCTGGAGAGATGAGAGAGATGGATCTGTGATCTTACTTGGCTGCCTGCGTGAGCTCCGTGAAAGAGGCAATTTCAGCTGCAAATTGGTTTCTCCCCCAGTACCACCACCAACCCAGGCCCACACAACCACTATACACATGCACATACCACAGGCACATGTTGATCCACCTCATGTCTGAGAAAACACAGGCCACCCATCCTCACCCCAGGTGTTTGTGTGTGTGATCGGTCAGACTGAACATACCGTGACAGAAAGGTCATAGGGCCTTGTGTTTACAATTCAGGTGGTGCATGCTATAGCTGGGATGATTAACTGAAAATTGCAGACACCGACATTGCCCGCCTCTTACCAAAGCATTTTGCTTACGTCCGTAAACTGGTAATTAGGCTACACAATGTTTTTTAGGGTTCTATTCAAACCATTATTTGGTCAACTGTAATGTGCATTAACCTGCTTCCTGCAAGTAAAGTATCTGCCCCGCCGCCCCTGTTTCGCTGCCCGCTCTCAATCCCTCCCCCCACCTTGTGCACAGAGTGAAGGGAGCATACGAACAACATATCCAAATGTAATTGCAGGAAAAACACTTTTTGCCTAATGTTACTGTTGTTAAAGAGAGGGGAGTCTCGGCTTTCTGTATGTATGAAAAAAAAAATCAACACTAACTATTGAGAAAATGCCAGCACTTTACAAACAGAGTATATAATTGAGGTGATGCGTTGGCGGAACCGAGCGCCCCATTTGTGGTGAATACATCATCAAGTGCCTACATAGGCCTAACCAATGGAACGTTTTTGTTGGACATTAATTAGATCAATTACATGGCTATCTAGCAACAATATCATATTTAGGGTTGGCAATCTAGCTAATATGTTTTGACTTCCATTTCCTTAGGTGTTGAATTATGTAGTATATAGCCTAAGCCAATATGCACAAAAAGATGCAGGTAACTTAATCTCTAAAGAGCCTCAAATGAATCTGATCATTCTAGATCCTATTTTGACATGTTGTACTTGTATGTATGTATGTACAGTCGTGGCCCAAAAATTTGAGAATGACACAAATATTAATTTTCACAAAGTCTGCTACCTCAGTTTGTATGATGGCAATTTGCATATACTCCAGAATGTTATGAAGAGTGATCAGATGAATTGCAATTAATTACAAAGTCCCTCTTTGCCGTACAAATGAACTGAATCCCAAAAAAACATTTCCACTGCATTTCATCCCTGCCACAAAAGGACCAGCTGACATCATGTCAGTGATTCTCTTGTTAACACAGGTGTGAGTGTTGACGAGGACAAGGCTGGAGATCACTCTGTCATGCTGATTGAGTTCGAATAACAGACTGGAAGCTTCAAAAGGAGGGTGGTGCTTGGAATCATTGTTCTTCCTCTGTCAACCATGGTTTCCTGCAAGGAAACACGTGCCGTCATCATTGCTTTGCACAAAAAGGGCTTCACAGGCAAGGATATTGCTGCCAGTAAGATTGCACCTAAATCAACCATTTATCGGATCATCAAGAACTTCAAGGAGAGCGGTTCAATTGTTGTGAAGAAGGTTTCAGGGCGCCCAAGAAAGTCCAGCAAGCGCCAGGACCATCTCCTAAAGTTGATTCAGCTGCGGGATCGGGGCACCACCAGTACAGAGCTTGCTCAGGAATGGCAGCAGGCAGGTGTGAGTGCCTCTGCACGCACAGTGAGGCGAAGATTTTTGGAGGATGGCCTGGTGCCAAGAAGGGCAGCAAAGAAGCCACTTCTCTCCAGGAAAAACATCAGGGACAGACTGATATTCTGCAAAAGGTACAGGGATTGGACTGCTGAGGACTGGGGTAAAGTAATTTTCTCTGATGAATCCCCTTTCCGATTGTTTGGGGCATCCGGGAAAAAGGTTATCCGGAGAAGACAAGGTGAGCGCTACCATCAGTCCTGTGTCATGCCAACAGTAAAGCATCCTGAGGCCATTCGTGTGTGGGGTTGCTTCTCAGCCAAGGGAGTGGGCTCACTCACAATTTTGCCTAAGAACACAGCCATGAATAAAGAATGGTACCAACACATCCTCCGAGAGCAACTTCTCCCAACCATCCAGGAACAGTTTGGTGACGAACAATGCCTTTTCCAGCATGATGGAGCACCTGCCATAAGGCAAAAGTGATAACTAAGTGTCTCGGGGAACAAAACATCGATATTTTGGGTCCATAGTCAGGAAACTCCCCAGACCTTAATCCCACTGAGAACTTGTGGTGAATCCTCAAGAGGCGGGTGGACAAACAAAAACCCACAAATTCTGACAATCTCCAAGCATTGATTATGCAAGAATGGGCTGCCATCAGTCATGATGTGGCCCAGAAGTTAATTGACAGCATGCCAGGGCGGATTGCAGAGGTCTTGAAAAAGAAGGGTCAACACTGCAAATATTGACTCTTTGCATCAACTTCATGTAATTGTCAATAAAAGCCTTTGATATTTAAGAAATTCTTGTAATTATACTTCAGTATTCCATAGTAACATCTGACAAAAATATCTAAAGACACTGAAGCAGCAAACTTTGTGGAAATTAATATTTGTGTCATTCTCAAAACTTTTGGCCAGGACTGTATGTATGTATGTATGTATGTATGTATGTATGTATGTATGTATGTATATATTTATATATATATATATTAATTCCCTGAACATGTTAGATGAAATAGCTAACTTCTTTCATGTCTTACTTGGCACCTTAAAAGTCCTGCCCGCTAACGGAAAGTGACTGTGCATAAAAAAAATATACAGTACCAGTCAAAAGTTTGGACACACCTACTCATTCAAGGTTGTCTTTATTTTGAATATTTTCTACATTGTAGAATAATAGTGAAAACATCAAAACTATGAAATAACACATATGGAATCATGTAGTAACCAAAAAAAGTGTTAAACAAATCCAAATATATTTGAGATTCTTCAAAGTAGCCACCCTTTGCCTTGATGACAGCTTTGCACACTCTTGGCATTCTCTCAACCAGATTCATGAGGTAGTCACCTGGAATGCATTTCAATTAACAGGTATGCCTTGTTAAAAGTTAATTTGGGGAATTTCTTTCCTTCTTAATGCGTTTGAGCCAATCAGTTGTGTTGTGACAAGGTAGGGGTGGTATACAGAAGATAGCCCTATTTGGTAGAAGACCAAGTCCATATTATGGCAAGAACAGCTCAAATAAGCAAAGAGAAACGACAGTCCATCATTACCTTAAGACATGAAGGTAAGTCAACCCGGAAAATTTCAAGGACTTTGAACGTTTCTTCAAGTGCAGTCACAAAAACCATCAAGGGCTATAATGAAACTGTCTCTCATGAGGACCACCACAGGAATGGAAGACCCAGAGTTACCTCTGCTGAAGAGGATAAGTTCATTAGAGTTACCAGCCTCAGAAATTGCATCCCAAATAAATGCTTCACAGAGTTCAAGTAACAGACACATTTGAACATCAATTGTTCAGAGGAGACCGCATGAATCAGGCCTTCATGGTCAAATTGCTGCAAAGAAACGACTACTAAAGGACACCAATTAAAAGAAGAGACTTGCTTGGGCCAAGAAACATGAGCAATGTACATTAGACCGGTGGAAATTTGTCCTTCGGTCTGATGAGTCCAAATGTGCGATTTTTGGTTCCAACCACCGTGTCTTTGTGAGACGCAGAGTAGGGGAATGAATGATCTCCGCATGTGTGGTTTTTCAAGAGGACAATGACTCAAAACACACCTCCAGGCTGTGAAAGGGCTATTTGACCAAGAAGGAGAGTGATGGAGTGCTGCATCAGATGACCTGGCTTTCACAGTCACCCGACCTCAACCCAATTGAGATGGTTTGGGATGAGTTGGACCGCAGAGTGAAGGAAAAGCAGTCAACAAGTGCTCAGCATACAGTTGAAGTCAGAAGTTTACATACACCTTAGCCAAATACATTTAAACTCAGTTTTTCACAATCCCTGACATTTAATCCTAGTAAAAATTCATTGTCTTAGGTCAGTTAGGATCACCACTTTATTTTAAGAATGTGAAATGTCAGAATAATAGTAGAGAGAAGGATTTATTTCAGCTTTTATTTCTTTCATCACATTCACAGTGGGTCAGAAGTTTACATACACTCAATTAGTATTTGGTAGCATTGCCTTTAACCTTTCTAGGACACACGTTCCGCTAGCGGAACCCCTCGACAACATTCCGCTGAAAAGGCAGCGCGGGAAATTCAAAAATATTTTTTAGAAATATGGAACTTTCACACATTAACAAGTCCAATACAGCAAATGAAAGATAAACATCTTGTTAATCTACCCATCGTGTCCGATTTAAAAAATGCTTTACAGCGAAAACACAACATATGATTATGTTGATATGATTAAGTCCAAAAAACACACAGCCATTTTCCCAGCCAAAGATAGAAGTCACAAAAAGCAGAAATAGAGATAAAATTAATCACTAACCTTTGATGATCTTCATCAGATGACACTCATAGGACATCATGTTACACAATACATGTATGTTTTGTTCGATAATATGCATATTTATATCAAAAAATCTCAGTTTACATTGGCGCCATGTTCAGAAATGCCTCCAAAATATCCGGAGAAATTGCAGAGAGCCACATCAAATAACAGAAATGCTCACCATAAACTTTGATGAAAGATACATGTTTTACATAGAATTAAAGATACACTTGTTCTTAATGCAACCGCTGTGTCAGATTTTAAAAAAACCTTACGGAAAAAACAAACCATGCAATAATCTGAGACGTCTCACAGATAGAAACAACATTTCTTCGCCATGTTGGAGTCAACAGAAATACGAAATTACATTATAAATATTCCCTTACCTTTGATGATCTTCATCAGAATGCACTCCCAGGAATCCTAGTTCCACAATCAATTGTTGTTTTGTTCGATAATGTCCATTATTTATGTCCAAGTAGCTACTTTTGTTAGCACGTTTAGTACACATATGCAAACGCTCGTGCAGGTCCAGGCGAACTTCGGACGAAAACTTCAAAAAGTTATATAACAGGTCGAATAAACTTGTCAAACCAAGTATAGAATCAATCTTTAGGATGTTGTTATCATAAATATTCAATAACGTTCCAACCGGAGAATTCCTTTGTGTCTATAGAAGTAATGGAACGCAAGTCGATATCATGTGGAATGCGCGTGACCAGGACCTGGCTCTCTGCCAGACCACTAACTCAAAAAGCTCCCATCCGGCTCAACATCACAGTAGAAGCTTCATTCAACGTTCTACAGACTGTTGACATCTAGTTGAAGCCGTAGGAAGTGCAAACAGATCCATATCCCACTGGGATTTCAATAGGCGATGAGTTGAAAATTGACCAGCCTCAGAATTCCCACTTCCTGTTTGGATTTTTTATCAGGTTTTTGCCTGCCATATGAGTTATGTTATACTCACAGACATCATTCAAACAGTTTTAGAAACTTCAGAGTGTTTTCTATCCAATAGTAATACTAATATGCATATATTAGCATCTGGGACAGAGTAGGAGGCAGTTCACTCTGGGCACGCTATTCATCCAAAGTGAAAATGCTGCCCCCTATCCCTAAAAAGTTTAATTTTTTAACTTGGGTCAAACGTTTCGGGTAGCCTTCAACAAGCTTCCCACAATAAGTTGGTTGAATTTTGGCCCATTCCTCCTGACAGAGCTGGTGTAACTGAGTCAGGTTTGTAGGCCTCCTTGCTCGCACACAGTTTTTCATTTCTGCCCACAAATTTTCTATAGAATTGAGGTCAGGGCTTTGTGATGGCCACTCCAATACCTTGACTTTGTTGTCCTTAAGTCATTTTGCCACAACTTTGGAAGTATGCTTGGGGTCATTGTCCATTTGGAAGACCCATTTGCAACCAAGCTTTAACTTCCTGATTGATGTCTTGAGATGTTGCTTCAATATATCCACATAATATTCCCTCTTCATGATGCCATCTATATTGTGAAGTGCACCAGTCCCTCCTGCAGCAAAGCACCCCCACAACATGATGCTGCCACCCCCGTGCTTCACGGTTGGGATGGTGTTCTTCGGCTTGAAATCCTCCCCCCTTTTCCTCCCAACATAAGGATTGTCGTTATGGCCAAACAATTATATTTTTGTTTCATCAGACCATAGGACATTTCTCCAAAAAGTACGATCTTTGTCCCCATGTGCAGTTGCAAACCGTAGTCTGGCTTTTTATATGGCGGTTTTGGAGCAGTGGCTACTTCCTTGCTGAGCGGCCTTTCAGGTTATGTTGATATATGACTCTTTTTACTGTGGATATAGATACTTTTGTACCTGTTTCCTCCAGTATCTTCACAAGTTCCTTTGCTGTTGTTCTGGGATTGATTTGCACACCAAAGTACGTTCATCTCTAGGAGACAGCGTCTCCTTCCTGAGTGGTATGACGGCTTCATGGTCCCATTGTGTTTATACTTGCGTACTATTGTTTGCACAGATGAACATGGTACCTTCAGGCGTTTGGAAATTGCTCCCAAGGATGAACCAGACTTGTGGAGGTCTACAATTTTCTTTCTGAGGTCTTGGATGATTTCTTTAGATTTTCCCATGATCTTAAGCAAAGAGGCACTGAGTTTGAAGGTAGGCCTTGAAATACATCCACAGGTACACTTCCAATTGACTCAAATGATGTCAATTAGCCTATCAGAAGTTTCTAAAGCCATGAGATAATTTTCTGGAATTTTCCAAGCTGTTTAAAGGCACAGTCAACCTAGTGTATGTAAACTTCTGACCCACTGGAATTGTGATACAATGAATTATAAGTGAAATAATCTGTCTGTAAACAATTGTTGAAAAGATTACTTGTGTCATGCACAAAGTAGATGTCCTAACCAACCTGCCAAAACTATAGTTTGTTAACAAGAAATTTGTGGAGTGGTTGAAAAACAAGTTTTAATGACTCCAACCTAAGTGTATGTAAACTTCCGATTTCAACTGAATATGGGAACTCCTTCAAGACTGTTGGAAAAGCATTCCTCATGAAGCTGGTTGAGAGAATGCCAAGAGTGTGCAAAGCTGTCATCAAGGCAAAGGGTGGCTACTTTGAAGGATCTCAAATTTAAAATATATTTTGATTTGTTTCACACTTTTTTGGTTACTACATGTTTCCATATGTGTTATTTCATAGTTTTGATGTCTTCACTATTATTCTACAATGTAGAACATAGTAAAAATACAGAAAAGCCCTTGAATGTATGTCCAAACCTTTGACATTTATTTATTGTTATCGAGCAAAATGGGTCAAGAATTCAATTGATCACAATATTACTTTTTTCCCAGCTCTAGTACACAAACACACACAAGTTAAAACATCTACAGTGAGCCCACTGACACATACGGAGGCTCGAGCGTATCTTCCCTTCTCAGTGCAAAATTACTGTCTGTGAATTCAGTAGCGAAGGTGCATAAAGATGGCGGCCCCCATGTACTTACCACAAACGCCTAATTTGCTAAGTTTGCTTAAAAAGTCTGTGGATAGTGCAAGAACAATGGCGTCATATCTGAATTCCTCTATCTTTATGCACCTTAGCCATTACAGACAGCCTCCAGATGGGCAGACTGAAGGGAGATATGAATACATGTCTGTCCTGATCAGGTTAACTCCTTCCAGCTGCCCCATACTCTGTTCTGCTATGCCAGCAACTTCTCTAATACCAACTAATCAGGGGGGAGAATGCTATTACTGTAGAGCACTGTTAGGAGTATTCATTGGACCATTTGGCTGTTTATTACTTTGTATAATGTATTGATTGTGCTGATTCTACAGTGGAACTGTGTCTGCTCAGGTAACAGAGTCTCATCTCTCCTCTTCTATTTTCCGTCCTCAGGGAAGAAGAACTCAATCCTAATGCACAAGGTTCAGCATGACCTCAACTCGGGTGTCTTCAACAACCGAGAGAATGAAATTATCCAAGAGATTGTGAAATATGACCGTGAGATGGTGCAGCAGGTGGACATGCAGAGGCCTCGTGCCATGTCCATGTCCAACCCCCCCACGCACGGGGGCATCTTCGCTCCTCCAGCCCCACCTCAGAGCTCAGCCATCGCCACCCTCCAGCAGGCTGTGGCTATGAGCTTCTGTCCCCCCATGGCAGGCCCTCTGGTAGGGGCCGGGGCCCTGCAGTCACCCCGGATGGTACGGAGGTTCCAGGTGATGCAGAGCATGTCAGCCTCCCCTCCTCCCCAGACTGAGCAGACCATGCAGCCCCAGCTACACGCCGGTGGTGCCTTCGCCTCCGCCCTCTCCAGCCCCCCCATCCAGAGCCCCCTAGCTGCTGGGGGACGGACATTCCAGTACGGCCCCTCTTCTGGCTCCCAGCTCTCCCTGGTCCAGCAGATCGTGCCCAGCCCCCCTCACCGGCCCAACACCCATAACAGCACCCGCTCTCTGCACATGGGCAGTCTGAGTCAGGACGCCAGGGCACTGTCTGCCTCTCAGCCCTCTCTGCCCCAAGGAGGGGCTCAACCCGTGGCCCCGAGCCCACCACAGTCCAACCGTGTTTCCTCAACCTCCATTGGGCCACCTCAGACCCCCCCGGGCTCTGTGGGGCTCAGGAGCGCTGTGACACATAGGATGGTGCTGCCCCACCAGATGTCTGTGGGGGCGTTTCCTCTAGCCTCCCTCCCGGGGACTCTGACATCGCTGGGGACAGGCATGGGTGCGGGTATGGGAGTGGGCATGGGAGCAGGCTTGGCGCCAGCCCTGCCAGACTCAGGTTTACCCAAAAAGGACTCCAAAGCCAGCCACCCTGAGACAGACCATGTCAGATCGAGGCTATCTTCCAATTTGTGACCATTATTAGATTTCTGCAGAGCCAGGGGTTTTTGGTTGTGGGAACTGTGGAAGATTTCGTCCTTCTACCCAATAATCTCCCCTCTCCCTGTCACGTGGTTCTGAATATGACTATAAGAATGTATGCTGTGGGACCTTGGAGAGGGAGCGGGAGACCGTAGCTGAAAGACAATGTATGACTAACAATATAGTTATTATCAGAGGTGGGATGTTTCTACTCCACCCACAGACATAGATAGTAGATACCGGCCGTACGTAGTAGTAGCACCTTCTCCCCACATCTCTCCTTTATTTACTCTCTTTACTGTAACCATATTCAACATAAATAGCACGCATCTCTCACCCATTATCTATATAGTCGAACAATACAAACTGGCAGGGACAAGAAGAAAATCAGGAACCTGCTTCAGATGACAACGATGACAACAACGCTTTGCAGAAGTTGTTCTGGGATTTCCTCTTTTCTCTATGGACTGGTTTTAACAAAAGTTCTACTCATGTCACTGTAATATTGTTTCAGAAAACAAGAAAATGTTTTTTTTAGACCATGTCTTAAATTATTGCTTTTTTTTTTTTACAGGTTGGGCTTAAACAAAATGTTGCATTGTATTAATGGGATGAATAATATATTTCTGAAAAAAAACGAGTGGATAGATCATTTCACTGCCTTGATTTCAACATTTGACGCCATATCCTTTGTGTGTGTGTGTGTGTGTGTGTGTGTGTGTGTGTGTGTGTGTGTGTGTGTGTGTGTGTGTGTGTGTGTGTGTGTGTGTGTGTGTGTGTGTGTGTGTGTGTGTGTGTGTGTGTGTGTCTCTCCATAAGGAATTCATATCTATAAAATATATCTTCCCCCTTTCTCAAATTGTATTTGCAGATGACAGTGTAGATATAATTTCAGTATTTTTCTTGGAGTCTACAGCCTACATTTCATTCTGGCTTGGCCAGAATACAGCTAGGGTGCAAGTGATATACACTACCTGACCAAAAGTATGTGGACACATACTCGTCGACCACATCTCATTAGAAAATCATGGGCATTAATATGGAGTTGGTGCCCCCTTTGCTGCTATAACAACCTCCACTCTCCTGGCTCGCAGTCGGCGTTCCAATTCATCCCAAAGGTGTTCGATGGGGTTGAGTTCAGGGCGTTTCAACTGCTCCAGTATCCAATGGCAGCGAGCTTTAAACCACTCCATCCTGCGCTTGGCATTGTGCATGGTGATCTTAGGTTTGTGTGTGGCTGCTCGGCTATTGAAATCCATTTCCTGAATCTCCTGATGAACAATTATTGTGCTGACTTTGCTTCCAGAAGCAGTTTGGAACTCGGCAGTGACTGTTGCAACCGTGGACAGACAATTTTTACGCTCTAGGCAGTCCCATTCTGTGAGCTTGTGTGGCCTACCACTTTGGGCTGAGCTGTTGTTGCTCCTAGACATTTCCACTTCACAATAACAGCACTTACAGTTGACTGGGGCAGCTCTAGCAGGGCAGACATTTGACGAACTGACTTGCTGGAAAGGTGGCATCCTATGACGGTGCCACGTTGAAAGCTCTTCAGTAAGGCCATTCTACTGCCAACGTTTGTCTATGGAGATTGCATGGCTGTGTGCTCAATTTTATACACCTGTCAGCAACGGGTGTGGCTTAAATATCCAAAACCACTCATTTGATGGGGTGTCCACATACTTTTGTGTATATAGTGTTTAAACCAAGTCATCCATCCCCATTGGACGATGCATATGCATGTTGATTTGGGTTATGAATCACATGAATATATCAACATACTGTATCTTATTCAACCCTGATGGAAATGCGTATCAGGTTTTTTGCATAGCTGAAGATTAGTATAGACAGATCATAGTTTTATATTTTTAAACATATCCAAGATAATAGTCTGACTGATGTTCTGAAGGCACTGTGCAGTGTAATTGATTACGCTAATATGTATTCTTATACTGTACAGAGACTGATGCACGCTGGTCAGATCCACACATTACACCATTTAATGAATACGTTGAACTTTTCATCTCATCTGCATTGTCCCATCCATGACAAGACTTTTTAGATTATTTAAAACAAATCCATTTTCTTTTTCCTTTCCTCTCAAATTCTAACAGTAATATTGCATCAAATTGAGGTAGATTTTGTGTGCATAAATTACATAATGCTTCTGGAATGCTGAAATCTAAATGACTCCCATTCTATTCTAATCTGCAGCAAGGACAGAGCAGACATTTTGGAGGGTGCATTTCAATGATGTGTCTCCTACCATAAGTGATGCCACTGAATGTGTTTACCGGCCTCCACTGATTAGTGTCCAAAAGTATTAGTGGAAGAGGCTTTCCAAGCGCTGATATCCAATTCATCTGCTGCTCAATAACCCTCCCCACCACCACCATTACTATGTAATGAGAGAGAAGATTGGATCCCCTCAGGCCCCATTTATTTTGGACTGTTATTACTTTCCATTGTGTTTCATCATAAGTTTTACTGTATCATCCACCTTGTCAGTGGCGCCAAGGTTGTGGGTTTGGAAGGGATTTGTTGCTGGAAATTATGCCCAATTAAACTTCTTTGGGAACTTTCATGTGTTTGAAGATGGTTTTAATGGCCAAATTCCTTTTAGATTGCTGAGCAGGTTTTGAGACTATTTGTCTAGCAATAAATTAGGACATTTAACAAACATGTAATAAATACCATACAATACAGTGTAGATGAAAAGCCAAAATTTTAATAAAATGTCAATGTTTTTGAATTGCTTAAGATTTGTTTATGGGAAGCGTTTGGAAGTTCTTATATCTACTGTACATGACACACTTAAGATGGTAAATGGTGGGAATATTTCATGCAATCCATATACACTCAATAAAAATATAAACGCAACATGTAAAGTGTTGGTCCCATGTTTCATGAGCTGAAATAAAAGATCCCAGAAATGTTTCATACGCACAAAAAGCTTATTTCTCTCAAATGTTGTGCACAAATTTATTTACATCCCTGTTAGTGAGCATTTCTCTTTTACCAAGATAATCCATCCACCTGACAGGTGTGGCATATCAAGAAGCTGATTAAACAGCAAGATCATTATACAGGTGGACCTTGTGCTGGGGACAATAAAAGGCCACTCTAAAATGTGAAGTTTTGTCACACAACACAATGCCACAGATGTCTCAATTTTTGAGGGAGTGTGCAATTGGCATATTGACTGCAGGAATGTCCACTAGAACTGTTGCCAGAGAACTGAATGTTCATTTCTCTACCATAAGCCGCCTCCGTCGTTTTAGAGAATTTGGCAGTACGTCCAACCGGCCTAATAACCGCAGACCACGTGTATGGCGTCGTGTGGGAAAGCAGTTTGCTGATGTCAATGTTCCTAGGCATGTGAAATCCATAGATTAGGGCCTAATTTATTCATTTCAATTGACTGATTTCCTTATATGAACTGTAACTCATTAAAATCTTAGAAATTGTTCCATGTTGCGTTCATACTGTATTTGTGTTTAGTATACAATCCATTTACAATCCTATCTGAAGCATGTTCATTTTGTCACGGTAGAATGACAGTTATCCTCTCCAATAGCTACATTTGTTGTCATGTGTTTAGCCTTTACCCAGCATCTTTCTTGGGATGTTTCCTTGCCAAATTGTGATTTAAACTGTAACTTGAATAAATATATGAAGCAATAACAAGCAGTATAAGAAAGAGTCCTTGATGTTTTGGTTTACATTTCCGGGAAGAGACTGAAATAACTTTTTAAACCCTTACATTAACTGTACGTACTGTATAGGTCATATTCTATAACAATTAGTACACGTTCTGTTCTATTCAGAGGAACTGAAACAAGGAAACGTGTGGTACTGGTTTATTCATCTCTATCCACAACAGGAACTCTATCAAGAATTTGAATGAAGTGTTTATTTGCTCATTTGATTTTTCCAGTGCAATACAATTACATGAAATATCTATCAACACTATCTTCAGGGCATTGTTGTCTCTCAGCTCTGCAAACGTTCCTGACCACTTTTCCTGAAGTATCCTCAAACCAATTATCAATTTAGCCTTGAATCCTGACACTGGTGTAACCCTTTCTCTCACACTGTCAGAGAAGAGCAATTTTTCTGTAAATAAATAATGCACCTGAGTTTTTACAGAAAAACACAGAACACCCCTGGGCCAAGTTAGGCATCTGCGTTTGTCACATTCCGCAGCATCTGTGTTTTCCAAATGCTTTATTAGCCCCCCATATTTCTTTCCCCCTGTCCAAATATAGTGTACTTTACAGAAACTGTTGCAGTTCATTTAGGGAGACACTGATGGCTGTTTTTTTGTTGTGTTGCCGGGCAGGTCATTGTGGAGACATAGCATGTAAAGCTGGGAGATAAATCAGACAGAACATGGATTAGAGAAGGGCGACAATTTAAGACTAATCAACCTCGCAAATAAAATATTCAAATAGCTGCGATGGGGAGAGAGGTAATTTTGAAGTGGCCAGTCATGGTGGAGAGAGAGCGTTTGGGGTGACTGTTACGTGAGCTGACATTTCACAGGCTTTGTAGTCTACCAGAAAGCTTGGCCCAGTCGTCAACTCACATTTTAGAGGAGTTATTAACTCATCAGACAGACATCCTGTCCTCTTCACATAGAAGAGACTGGGTCCAGAAATTCCACAAACATCGTAGTGCCTAATCCTAACTTGAGATTCAAACTTAAACTTTAACAAAAATCCCATTGACACTGCATGATGGAATAATGGAATAATGGAATAATCACTCCGGAATAATGGAATAATCACTCCACCAAACCAAATGAATGATCAGTTAGTCCTTTCAGTTGAACTTTGTCTGACATGTTATATTTCAAGTGTTGCTGTGGTCGGACAAATATTTTTGACATTTGAACAAAATCCATTTTTGTTGGTTTATTACCAATATCCTAAACTGTAAGCAATGAGATAGATGGTATATTCATGAATGTTATTCCCCCCAAAAAATGTGAATTCATATCCCTCCCTCTTCCTGATCAGTTCACATTTTTAGTCATAGACGTGTATAATGTTCCTCATACTCATAACCTACACATCTTACTCTCATACAGTAGTTTCTGAAACAATACTCAGTATGGAACTAGCAGTTGGCTTTTCTGTTAGAGATGCTTTCCATCTCTATTGGCGGACACTGTTGTGACCGATGTGATGTGAGCACATGTACAGTATGCTGCACAATATGGTCTTTGTTTTTGTTCCTTTCTATGCTGACCCCATTTAACCTGTCATTTTTAGCTGCGTCACAGACTATATGATTCAATTTGAGTGTGTCTTTGAGTGCGTGTGGACATTGAGATTGGAGGGAGGTGACTCCATACAAATGGTGCTTTGAGCACAAAGTGGCAGAGTCAGCTGTTATTACCAAACATTGCTTCTAAACTACAGCACTCAATTGACTTAACAGCTGATGGTCTCTTTTCAGAGCTGGTTGGAAACCCAGGCTCGCCATGAAGAAAAAATATATATACTTACAGCTAGTCAGAGCAACAGAAACAAAGGTACACATGCTAATCAGAATTGGGAGCTGGTTCTTTTAAAGAACAGTACATGTCTCATCTCTCTTGAAAAGGGATCCCCATAACACATGTACTGTATATACCTATTGCCTAGCATACCTAGTGCCTAGCATACCTAGTTTCCACATACTACATCTAGTTAATTGTCTCTGTGGCTGAAAAACAAAAGCTCCCCAAATGCAAATAAATCCAGTTGTGATGTATATCTAACTGCAATACATGTAATAAGAAAAGCTAATAAATACCATTTGGATTACTAATGTTTGTTGTTTGCTGATCAGCTATTACATAATACACATTGCACTTCTAACAAATGTTAATAGGGATTATATTATCATTATATACATATATATATAATCATATATATCATTATATTATACATATCCTTATATCATTATATAATCAACTGGTGTTCCCCTGTTCTCTGCACTCAACCTTTTGATTGGCTTTTCCATCACCTTTGAAATACACGATTTACTGTGCAATAAAGCATTCAATCATAAGGTTGCTTGTTCCTCCATTAGTGACACTTGCTGCATCAATATGTATATACTAAGTGGTCATGACCCTTGACATTCATTGCCAATGTCAGTAATGATGGAACATCCTCTTGACTGTTCTTGATTAAATTGTAATTGTACACAGGGAAAAATTGACATTGTTGTCAATACATTACCTTATTGTTATTCTTCCAAGGTTAATTTGCTCAATACAATGACGTCTCACACGGTGTGCACACGCACACACACAAGCACGCACACACACAAACACTGCTCCATCACTGAGCAGACAGTGACAATAGCTAGGTTCGCTGCATCAGTGATGAGGTGTGTGTGACAGTCAGTGAGCCACGTCACCCATTAGTGTGCGTCAGAGCTCTAGGTCAGAGCAAGGACACCCCCCCAGCCACACTACTTTACCTCTCCGCCCCCCCACCCAATAACCCCCCCTGGGGCTGCCAGTGCCCAGCGCCCCCCTGCCGGCTCTGCTGAGAGGTGGGCACTCATCACGCCACGGGGCAGCAGATACGCAGCGATACTGGGGGAGCTTGGCAGATGACCCAAAGAGCTAGCTCAGTGAGTGAGTGTCCTGGCCAGCACATGGAGACATTTGGATCCCTTACAGCTTGAGCCATGCTAAAATTCCTCACACTAGGTTGCTTCAATAGCTAGGATACCCGCTACTGTGCACATTATGTACCTTGACATCAGATCATTAGTTAAGTGTTTGTAAATCCCTCAAATGTATACTACATCCTGTTGAAATCATGTATTAGAAACACTTTGGCTTAACAGCAAAGGCTGTAGTAAAACTATGTTTGGTTGCATTTCATCAAACACTTGTGTTGCTTTCATGTGCAAGCTTCAACTATCTATCTATCGAACTTACCTGAATTCACCTGCTATGGAGTGTAGCCATCATTGCTTCAATGGTAGTTGTTCCAAGCGAGAGGAGGACTTATTTTATGACGCTGGACATCGTTTCTACTGCATGCAGGGCATTTTCCAGCATGTATTATAGATAAGCATCAGCCTTGGAATTATAGTTTCGGAGAGTTTGCTGCGGTACCATGAGTAATGTTGGATTTCCATTTCTTTGCCGAGTCATTCATCACTTCAGTGACAGAGGTTTTAAGAGTGCACTCTATACCCAGGGTTTTGTTCTATTTCTGTATTGTGATTGTGTTGTGTGCCTAATCATTTTGTCTAATAATATATTAAAGTTAATTGCATTCCGTGTGTAGTTGAATTTTTATTGAGTTATGATTGCATGGGAGAACATCCTGAAAACAGTAATCTCTGTGACTCGGATGGATCAGCATGGGAATAATTGTGAAAAGGACATCTCAGTAAATTAACTTCTATGATAATGACTTGCTAGGGGAAAAACGAGAGGCTAGGGATATTACTAATAGATATTTAAAGTTTAGATTATTGTTTTCAGAATGTACTCCTTTGCAATAGAATAAATGTAGTATGAAAATACAACCACACATTGAATGCAATTTGACTTAAATTTATTAGCTAAAAGAATAATGATTAGGTATACAAATGCAATACAATCAATTACAGTAGAGAAATCAAAAATTAAATCCTGGTTATAGAGCGCACTATTAAAACTCAGTCAATGACACTGTTTGACCTAGCAAGCTAATGTTGACTCACGTTGGAGCTCAATTAATGATTCAGCAATGAATGTGAACGCAATGTTACTCACAGTACCGCAGCAAACCCTTGAAACCAGCTGGCTGGAGTGTTACCGGACATATTCAATCTCTCCCTATCCCAGTCTGCTGTCCCCACTTGCTTCAAGATGTACACCATTGTTCCTGTACCCAAGAAAGCAAAGGTAACTGAACTAAATGACTATTGCCCCGTATCACTCACTTCTGTCGTCATGAAGTGCTTTGATAGGCTAGTTAAGGATCATATCACCTCTACCTTACCTGAAACCCTAGACCCACTTCAATTTGCTTACAGCCCCAATAGATCCACAGACGATGCAATCTTACATAGGAATAACTATGTAAGAATGCTGTTCATTGACTACAGCTCAGCATTCAACACCATAGTACCCTCCAAGCTCATCATTAAGCTCGGGGCCCTGGGTCCTGGACTTCCTGACGGGCTGACCCCAGGTGGTGAAGGTAGGAAACAACACCTCCACTTCTCTGATCCTCAACACAGGGGCCCCACAAGGGTGCGTGCTCAGCCCCCTCCTGTACTCCCTGTTCACCCATGACTGTGTGGCCACACACGCCTCCAACTCAATCATCAAGTTTGCAGATGATACAACAGTAATAGGCCTGATTACCAACAATGACAAGACAGCCTACAGAGAGGTGAGGGCCCTGGGAGTGTCGTGCCAGGAAAATAACCTCTCACTCAATGTCGACAAAACAAAGGAGCTGATCGTAGACTTCAGGAAACAGCGGAGGGAGCACACCCCTATCCACATCGAGGGGACCGCAGTGGAGCAGGTGGAGAGCTTCAAGTTCCTCTGCGTACACATCACTGACGATCTGAAATGCTCCTCCCATACAGACAGTGTGGTGAAGAAGGCGCAACAACGCCTCTTCAACCTCAGGAGGCTGAAGAAATTTGGCTTGGCACCTAAAACCCTCACATACTTCACAGATGCACAAGTGAGAGCTTCCTGTCGGGCTGTATCACTGCCTGGTACGGCAACAGCACCGCCCGCATCCACAGGGCTCTCTAGAGGGTGATGCGGTCTGCCCAGCGCATCATCGGGGGAAAACTACCTGCCCTCCAGGACACATACAACACCCGATGTCACAAGAAGGCCAAAAAGATCATCAAGGACAACAACCACCCGAGCCACTGCCTGTTCACCCCACTATCATCCAGAAGGCGAGGTCAGTACAGGTGCATCAAAGCTGGGACCGAGAGACTGAAAAACAGCTTCTATCTCAAGGCCATCAGACTGTTAAATAGCCATCACTAGGATGCTTCCACCTGGTTACATAACCCTGCACCTTAGAGTCTGTTGCCCCATATACATAGACTTGAAATCACTGGCCACTTCAATAATGGAACACTAGCCATTTTAATAATGTTTACATATTTTTGCTTTACTCATCTCATTATGTATATACTGTATTCTATTCTACTGTGTTTAGTCTATGCCACTCCGACATTTATTTATTTCACCTTTATTTAACCAGGTAGGCAAGTTGAGAACAAGTTCTCATTTACAATTGCGACCTGGCCAAGATAAAGCAAAGCAGTTCGACACATACAACAACACAGAGTTACACATGGAGTAAAACAAACATACAGTCAATAATACAGTAGAAAAATAAGTCTATATACAATGTGAGCAAATGAGGTGAGATAAGGGAGGTAAAGGCAAAAAACGGCCATGGTGGCGAAGTAAATACAATATAGCAAGTAAAACACTAGAATGGTAGATTTGCAGTGGAAGAATGTGCAAAGTAGAGATAGAAATAATGGGGTGCAAAGGAGCAAAATAACTAAATAAGGTAGGGGGAGAGGTTATATTAGGGGTTAAATTATAGGTTGGCTATGTACATTGCTCATCCTAATATTTATATATTCCTTAATTCCATTTTTTTACTTTTAGGTTCTGTGTATTGTGTGTATTGTTGTGAATTGTTAGGTATTACTGCACTATTGGAGCTAGAAACACAAGCATTTCCCTACACCCACAATAACACCTGCTAAACACGTGTACGTGACAAATAAAATTTGATTGGATTTTGATTTGAAACAATAATTCCAAGACTGATGTCTATCTATAATCCAATTGCGGAAAATGCCCTGTATGCAACAGAAGAGGCGACCAGAAGTCCTCAACTCATCTCAGAACAAAGCCTTCCTCAACAGCTCCCGATCCGACGAAGCCAGGCTAACTTCTTGAAGCGATGACGGCTAAATAAATAATATTTAAGTAATAAATCCAAGATGGCGTAGCAGTCAGTCTTTGTCTTCGTCTTGTCGTGTCCCGTGTATATACATTTTTTCTTCGCATTTTCTTCGCATATATTTTGTATATATTTTTTTAATATTTTTTTACCTCAACTCCAACATACTCTCCTGCAACCCGCCTCACCCAATGTGGTATGGATCTGCTATTTTCTTTACTTTAGAACCGGAACCCCCAACAGAAGCTAGCCAGCTAACTAGCTACTAGCAAGTAGTCAGCTAGCCACTGCTAGCGGTCATCAGCTAACCTTTAACCCGGACAACTCCTGCCAGTCTGCACAGCACAATTCAACCTAGAGCATACCAGACTCTTTTTCCTCACATCTCCGGATTCCTACCGCAAGCTCTGAACTTTTTCACCTGGATCATTGAAGCTAGCTAGCTGCTATTCGAGTGGCTACTCCTGGCTAACGTCTCTGTCCCGAAGCAAGCACCAATTAGCCTGGAGCTAGACTATGCTAGGCCCATCTCCCGGCTAGCTGAAGAGGTCCATCAGCCACTTCCTTGGGCTACAATATCTATTTTGCCAATTGGCCTGGACCCCTTTTACTGCCGATACGGAGCCCCGACGATCCTTCACGACTGGTCTACTGACGTAATCCGCCCGAGGGGGTTTTCAACAGGCTCCTCCGTCGCGACGTCCCCTGAATGCCCATCTGCTAGTCTGCTAGCCGTCTAGAGCATATCGGACTGTTAGCTGAAGAGGTCCATCAGCCAATTTTCTTGGGCTACAATACCTATTTTTCCAATTGGTGTGGACCCTTTTACGACACGGAACCCTGCCGATCCATCACGACTGGTCTGCCGACGTAACCGATCATATCACCTCTACCTTACCTGAAACCCTAGACCCACTTCAATTTGCTTACAGCCCCAATAGATCCACAGACGATGCAATCTTACATAGGAATAAGGGGCTACAACTGACTCTTCCGTCGCTACGTCCCCCTAAGGCCCTTCTGCTAGCCCTGGCCAGCTAGCTGTCTGAATCGCAGTTTCTCCAGCCCGCCTAGCTACTCACTAGACCCCATGATCACTCGGCTACACATGCCTCTCCCTAATGTGATTATTGTCTTATTTCACTGTATGCCTTAGCTAACCCTATTGTTCCAACTCCCACACATGCGGTGGCCTCACCTGGTTTAAATGGTGTCTCTCGAGACAATACCTCTCTCATTGTCACTCAATGCCTAGGTTTACCTCCACTGTATTCACATCCCACCATACCCTTGTCTGTACATTATGCCTTGAATCTATTCTTCAGTGCCCAGAAACCTGCTCCTTTTACTCTCTGTTCGGAACGCACTAGATGACCAGTTCTTAAAGCCTTTAGCCGTACTCTTATCCTACTCCTCCTCTGTACCTCTGGTGATGTAGAGGTTAATCCAGACCCTGCAGTGCCTAGCTCCACTCCCATTTCCCAGGCGCTCTCATTTGTTGACTTCTGTAACCGTAAAAGCCTTGGTTTCATGCATGTTAACATTAGAAACCTCCTCCCTAAGTTTGTTTTATTCACTGCTTTAGCACATTCTGCCAACCCGGATGTCCTAGCCGTGTCTGAATCCTGGCTTAGGAAGGCCACCAAAACCCCTGAAATTTCCATCCCTAACTATAACATTTTCCGACAAGACAGAACTGCCAAAGGGGGCGGAGTTGCAATCTACTGCAGAGATAGCCTGCATAGTTCTGTCATACTATCCAGGTCTGTGCCCAAACAATTTGAGCTTCTACTTTTAAAAATCCACCTTTCCAGAAACAAGTCTCTCACCGTTGCCGCTTGCTATAGACCACCTTGTGCCCCAGCTGTCCCCTGGACACCATATGTGAATTGATTGCCCCCCATCTATCGTCAGAGCTTGTACTGTTAGGTGACTTAAACTGGGACATGTTTAACACCCTGGCCGTCCTACAATGCCCTCAATCTCACACAAATTATCAATGAACCTACCAGGTACAACCCCAATTCCGTAAACACGGGCACCCTCATAGATATCATCCTAACCAACCTGCCCTGCAAATTCACCTCTGCTGTCTTCAACCAGGATCTCAGCGATCACTGCCTCATTGCCTGCGTCCGTAATGGGTATGCGGTCAAACGACCACCCCTCATCACTGTCAAACGCTCCCTAAAACACTTCAGCGAGCAGGGCTTTCTAATTGACCTGGCCCGGGTATCCTGGAAGGATATTGACCTCATTCCGTCAGTAGAGGATGCCTGGTTATTCTTTAAAAGTGCTTTCCTCATCATCTTAAAAAAGCATGCCCCATAAAAAAAAAAAATGGAACCAGGAACAGATATAGCCCTTGGTTCACTCCAGACCTGACTGCCCTTGACCAGCACAAAAACATCCTGTGGCGACTGCATTAGCAATGAATAGCCCCCGCGATATGCAACTTTTCAGGGAAGTTAGGAACCAATATGCACAGGCAGTTAGGAAAGCAAAGGCTAGCTTTTTCAAACAGAAATTTGCATCCTGTAGCACAAACTCCAAAATGTTCTGGGACACTGTAAAGTCCATGGAGAATAAGAGCACCTAGTAAAACCAAGTAAAACTAAATGCATGCTCTTCAACCGATCCCTGCCCGCCCGTCCAGCACTACTCTGGACGGTTCTGACTTAGAATATGTGGACAACTACAAATACCTAGGTGTCTGGTTAGATTGTAAACTCTCCTTCCAGACTCACATTAATCATCTCCAATCCAAATTTAAATCTAGGATCGGTTTCCTATTTCGCAACAAAGCATTCTTCACTCATGCTGCCAAACATACCCTCGTAAAACTGACTATCCTACCGATCCTTGACTTCGGCGATGTCATTTACAAAATAGCCTCCAAAACCCTACTCAATAAATTGGATGCAGTCTATCACAGTGCCATCCGTTTTGTCACCAAAGCCCCATATACTACCCACCACTGCGACCTGTATGCTCTCGTTGGCTGGTCCTCGCTTCATATTCGTCGCCAAACCCACTGGCTCCAGGTCATCTATAAGTCTTTGCTAGGTAAAGCCCCGCCTTATCTCAGCTCACTGGTCACCATAGCAGCACCCACCCGTAGCACGCGCTCCAGCATGTATATTTCACTGGTCACCCCCAAAGCCAATTCCTGCTTTGGCCGCCTTTCCTTCCAGTTCTCTGCTGCCAATGATTGGAACGAACTGCAAAAATCACTGAAGCTGGAGACTCATATCTCCCTCTCTAACTTTAAGCACCAGCTGTCAGAGCAGCTCACAGATCACTGCACCTGTACATAGCCCATCTGTAAATAGCCCATCCAACTACTTCATCCCCATACTCTTATTTTTTGCTCCTTTGCACCCCAGTGTCTCTACTTGCACATTCATCTTCTGCACATCTATCTCTTCAGTGTTTAATTGCAAAACTGTAATTATTTTGCCACTATGGCCTATTTATTGCCTTACCTCCCTTAACTTACCTCATTTGCACACACCGTATATAGACTTTTCTATTGTGTTATTGACTGTTTGTTTATTCCATGTGTAACTATGTGTTGTTGTTTGTGTCGCACTGCTTTGCTTTATCTTGGCCAGGTCGCAGTTGTAAATGAGAACTTGTTCTCAACTGGCCTACCTGGTTAAATAAATTTTATGCACCTAAAGACTCTCAGACCATGAGAAACAAGATTCTCTGGTCTGATGAAACCAAGTTTCAACTCTTTGGCCTGAATGCCAAGCATCAAGTCTGGAGGAAACCTGGCACCATCCCTATGGTGAAGCATGGTGGTGGCAGCATCATGCTGTGAGGGTGTTTTCAGAGGTAGGGACTTGGAGACTAGTCTGGATCAAGGCAAAGATGAACGGAGCAAAGTACAGAGAGATCCTTGATGAAAACCTGCTCCAGAGCGCTCAGGACCTCAGACTGAGGCGAAGGTTCATCTACCAACAGGACAACGACACTAAGCACACAGCCAAGACGACGCAGGAGTGGTTTTGGGACAAGTCTCTGAATAACCTTGAGTGACACAGACAGAGCCCGGACTTGAACCCGATCGAACATCTCTGGAGTGACCTGAAAATAGCTGTGTAGCAATGCACCCCATCCAACCTGACAGAGCTTGAGAGGATCTGCATCACTGCATCACTGTGTCACTTGAGTGGGTTGAGTCACTGACGTGATCTTCCTGTCTGGGTTGGCGCCCCCCCTTGGGTTGTGCCCTGGCGGAGATCTTTGTGGGCTATACTCAGCCTTGTCTCAGGATGATAAGTTGGTGGTTGAAGATATCCCTCTAGTGGTGTGGGGGCTGTGCTTTGGCAAAGTGGGTGGGGTTATATCCTTCCTGTTTGGCCCTGTCCGGGGGTATCATCGGATGGGGCCACAGTGTCTCCTGACCCCTCCTGTCTCAGCCTCCAGTATTTATGCTGCCGTAGTTTATGTGTCAGGGGGCTAGGGTCAGTTTGTTATATCTGGAGTACTTCTCCTGTCTTATCCGGTGTCCTGTGTGAATTTAAGTATGCTCTCTCTAATTCTCTCTTTCTCTCTTTCTTTCTCTCTCGGAGGACCTGAGCCCTAGGGCCATGCCTCAGGACTATCTGGCATGATGACTCCTTGCTGTCCCCAGTCCACCTGGCTGTGCCCCTGCTCCAGTTTCAACTGTTCTGTCTGCGGCTATGGAACCCTGACCTGTTCACCGGACGTGCTACCTGTCCCAGACCTGCTGTTTTCAACTCTCTAGAGACCGCAGGAGCGGTAGAGATACTCTCAATGATCGGCTATGAAAAGCCAACTGACATTTACTCCTGAGGTGCTGACTTGCTGCACCCTCGACAACTACTGTGATTATTATTATTTGACCATGCTGGTCATTTATGAACATTTTAACAATTCAATGTGTATCATTAATATTCATTTGAGGCAAGTCCTGAAGACACCTAGTAAAAAACTGCGACATAGTGGTAGTAACGTTATATCGTCGATAAAAACTATACTGACCGGAAATTGCCACACCGAGAGGACGTGTGTTTGAACGTTCGATCATGGAATGTGCATAAGGGCTATTATATGCAATGTCTAAATATGGCTTCTCTACGGCCTTCTCTCTGCTAACTGCATGATCAATCATCAACGCTCAGGCAGTGGTGGAAAAAGTACCCAATTGTCATACTTGAGTAAAACTGAAAGTCACCCAGTAAAATTCTACTTGAGTAAAAGTCTAAAAGTATTTGCTTTTAAATATACTTAAGTATCAAAAGTAAATGTAATTGCTCAAATATACTAAGTATCAAAAGTGCAAATCATTTCAAATTCCTTACATTAACTTCTCTGGGATATGTGGGACGCTAACGTCCCACTTGGCCAAAAGCCAGTAAAAATGCAGAGCGCCAAATTCAAATAAATTACTATAAAAATCAAACTTTCATGAAATCACACATGAAAGACACCAAATTAAAGCTACACTTGTTGTGAATCCAGCCAACATGTCTGATTTCGAAAAGGATTTACGGCGAAAGCACACCTTGCGATTATGTTAGGTCAGTACATAGCCACAGAAAAACACAGCCATTTTTCCAGCCAAAGAGAGGAGTAACAAAAAGCAGAAATAGAGATAAAATTAATCACTAACCTTTGATGATCTTCATCAGATGACACTCATAGGACTTCATGTTACACAATACATGTATGTTTTGTTCGGTAAAGTTCATATTTATATCCAAAAATCTGAGTTTAGGCGGGACGCTACTGTCTCACTTGGCCAAAAGCCAGAGAAAATGCAGAGCGCCAAATTCAAATAAATTACTATAAAAATCAAACTTTCATTAAATCACACATGAAAGATACCAAATTAAAGCTACACTGGTTGTGAATCCACCCAACATGTCAGAATTCAAATAGGCTTTTCGGCGAAAGCAAACAATGCTATTATCTGAGGATAGCACCATAGTAAACAAAGAGAGAGAAGCATATTTCAACCATGCAGGCGCGACACAAAACTCAGAAATAAAAATATAATTCATGCCTTACCTTTGACGAGCTTCTGTTGTTGGCACTCCAATATGTCCCATAAACATCACAAATGGTCCTTTTGTTCGATTAATTCCGTCGATATATATCCAAAATGTTCATTTATTTGGCGCGTTTGATCCAGAAAAACACCGGTTCCAACTTGTGAAACGTGACTACAAAATATCTCAAAAGTTACCTGTAAACTTTGCCAAAACATTTCAAACTACTTTTGGAATACAACTTTAGGTATTGTTTAACGTAAATAATCGATAAAATTGAAGACGGGATGATCTGTGTTCAATACAGGATTAAAACAAACTGTAGCTAGCTTTCTGGTCATGCGCCTCTAACAAACAGGACACTTTATGTGACCCTCGTTCAAGATGGCCGTACTTCTTCATTACACAAAGGAAAAAACCTCAACCAATTTCTGAAGACTGTTGACATCCAGTGGACGCGGTAGGAACTGCAATAAGGTCAATTAGAAATCTGTATTCCCAATGAAAACACATTGAAAAGAGAGTGACCTCAAAAAAAAAAAATCGGAATGGTTTGTCCTCGGGGTTTCGCCTGCTAAATAAGTTCTGTTATACTCACTGTTATACTTCTATACAAATCTACTAATAATATGCATATCTTATCTTCTGGGGATGAGTAGCTGGCAGTTGAATTTGGGTATGCTTTTCATCCAAATGTGAAAATGCTGCCCCCTATCCTAGAGAAGTGTTAAGCAAACCAGACGGCACAATTTTCTTGTTTATTTATTTATTTACGGAAAGCCAGGGGCACACTCCAACACTCAGACATCATTTACAAACAAAGTATTTGTGTTTAGTGAGTCCGCCAGATTAGAGGCAGTAGGGATGACCAGGGATTTTCTCTTGATAATTGTGTGAATTGGACCCTTTTCCTGTCCTGCTAAGCATTCATAATGTAATGAGTACTTTTGGGTGTCAGGGAAAATGTATGGAGTAAAAAGTACATTATTTTATTTAGTGAAGTAAAAGTAAAAGTTCTACAGACATCCCAAAAAATATCTTAAGTAGTACTTTAAAGTATTTGTTACTTAAGTACTTTACACCACTGCGCTCAGGGTGGGGACATACAGCCCATCTCAGTATGTAGCACAGTTCACAATGCATGTAGACCTATCATCTCATCATTGTAACTTTGTTTTTCTTGTGACAGGTAGACCTACATTTGGTGCAGCATAGCCTATGCTACAGTAATATAATGACCAAATGTGCGTCTAATTTACACATCTCCATCTGGCTTTCAGGGTCACCTTTTTCAATTATTTATTTTCTCTCCCCAATTTCGTGATACCCAATTGGTAGTTACAGCCTTGTCCCATCCCTGCAACTCCCGTATGGACTCGGGAGAGGCGAAGGTCGAGAGCCTTGCGTCCTCCGAAACATGACTCCGCCAAGCCGCCTGCTTCTTGACACAATGCTCACTTAAGCCGGAAGCCAGCCGCACCAATGTGTCGGAGGAAACACCGTACACCTGGCGACCGTGTCAGCGTGCATTGCGCCCGGGCAGCCACAGGAGTAGCTAGAGCGCAATGGGAGAAGGACAACCCGGCCAGCCAAACCCTCCGCTAACCCGAACGACGCTGGGCCAATTGTGCGCCGCCTCATGGGTCTCCCGGTCGCGGCCCGGCTGCAACACAGCCTGGGATCGTACCAGGATCTGTAGTGATGCAGCTAGCACTAAGATGCAGTGCCTTAGACCGCTGCACCACTCAGGAGGACTACCTTTTTTTAATTGTAAAGATGTCTTAATTTTTATCATTGCTGCTGCAGTTTTAAAACAGCCTTTCACTAAAATATCGTTGCTTTAAATCAGTTCACAAGCGAGCACTCTCTTGCAGTCTTTCTCAATTCCATTCAAATTGCATCCAAAATAGATAATCCTGTTCTAGATTTATATATAGATGTCCCAGTCTACCTCTTTCAGGTAATAAATTCAATGCAGTATCAGCCTTTATATTAGTCTAATTAATGATGGGTTATGCATAATAAGCTTCTAACTTATAGCTTGTCTCTTGCGCAACATGGAACCACCTGTGCTCCGCTGGCCTCTCCATAAAAAATGCTCCTTAGCTCTTGGAGTCCCATGCAGGAAAAGCTAGACTACAATAGCTTCCCGGGCTTCTTTTTATATCAATAAACTATTCAAAGAGGGATGCAAGCTCTTGTTTGCTGAATGCTAAATACAGCAGCCAATAGAGCTCACATGTAGTTTGAAAGAAGAGCGAATGCACAATGATGGTAGGCTATAGTTTACAATTGGCTCATTCATCCCCCTCCTCTCCCCTGTAACTATTCCCCAGGTCGTTGCTGCAAATGAGAACGTGTTCTCAGTCAACTTACCTGGTAAAATAACGGTAAAATAAATAAAAATAAATAAAAATAGCAGTTATTTATTCAGACTCATTACCATTCAATCTTCGTGAAGAGAAGTGAAAGCCATCTGCACCTAATTCTAGTCCTATATTATGCAAGCATGTTATTAGAATGATGAAGATAAGGACAACAAAACGTATTTCATTTAATTGTTGAAAGCTAGGAAGGAATGAAGCAATAGAGAGAAAGAGGTAGGCTATAACATTAGGGGAAATATAGTATTAGAAAAAGTATATACAGTACCAGTCAAAAGTTTGGCCACACCTACTCATTCAAGGGTTTTTCTTTCTTCTTACTATTTCCCACATTGTAGAATAATAGTGAAGACACCAAAACTATGAAATAACACATATGGAATAATGTAGTAAGCCAAAAAATGTTAAACAAATATATTTTGTATTCTAGATTCTTCAAATTAGCCACACTTTGCCTTGATAACAGCTTTGCACACTCTTGGCATTCTCTCAACCAGCTTCACCTGGAATGCTTTTCCAACAGTTTTGAAAGAGTTCCACATATGATGAGCACTTGTTGCCTGCTTTTCCTTCACTCTACGGTCCAACTCATCCCAAACCATTTAATTTGGGTTGAAGTCGGGATTGTGGAGGCCAGGTCATCGAATGCAGCACTCCATCACTCCTTCTTGGTCAAATAGCCCTTACACAGCATGGCGGTGTGTTTTGTGTCATTGTCCTGTTGAAAAACAAATTATAGTCCCACTAAGTGCAAACCAGATGGGATGGCGTATCGCTGCAGAATGCTGTGGTAGCCATGCTGATTAAGTGTGCCTTGAATTCTAAATTAATCACAGACAGTGTCACTAGCAAAGCACCCCCGCACCATCACACCTCCTCCATACTTCACGGTGGGAACCACACATGCGGAGATCATCCTTTCACCTACTCTGCGTCTTACAAAGACACGGCTGTTGGAACCAAACATCTCAAATTTGGACTCATCAAACCAAAAGGACAGATTTCCACCGGTCTAATGTACTATGCGCGTCTTTCTCTTCTTATTGGTGTCCTTTAGTAGTGGTTTCTTTGCAGCAAATCGACTATGAAGGCCTGATTCACGCAGTCTATGCTGAACAGTTGATGTTGAGATGTGTCTGTTACTTGAACTTTGTGAAGCATTTATTTGGGTTGCAATTTCTGAGGCTGGAAACTCTAATGAACTTATCCTCTGCAGCAGAGGTAACTCTGGGTCTTCCTTTTCTGTGGCGGCCCTCATGATAGCCAGTTTCATCATAGCGCTTGATGGTTTTAGCAACTGCACTTTCAAAGTTCTTGAAATTTTCCGGGTTGACTGACCTTCATGTCTTAAAGTAATAATGGACCGTCATTTCTCTTTGCTTATTTGAGCTGTTCTTGCAATATTATGGACTTGGTCTTTTACTAAATAGGGCTATCTTCTGTAAACCACCCCTACCTTGTCACAATACAACTGATTGGCTCAAACGCATTAAGAAGGAAAGAAATTCCCCAAATTAACTTTTAACAAGGCACACCTGTTAATTGAAATGCATTCCAGGTGACTTCCTCATGAAGCTGGTTTAGAGAATGCCAAGAGTGTGCAAAGCTGTCATCCAGGCAAAGGGTGGCTGAATCGAAGAATCTCTGAAGAATCTCAAATATATTTTGATTTGTTTAAAACCTCTTAAGGATCGGACCCTTTTTTTCTTAAAATATTCACCTAAAATTACATACCCAAAACTAACTGCCTGTAACTCAGGACCTGAATCAAGGATATCCATATTCTAACAAAACCCTTTGAAATTTGTGGAAATGTGAAATTAATGTAGGAGAATAACACATTAGATCTGGTAAAAGATAATACAAACAAACAAACATGCTTTTTCGATTTTATTTAATTTTTTAGTTTTTTGTTCCTTTATACCCCAGTATCTCTACTTGCACATTAATCTTCTGCACATCTATCACTCCAGTGTTTAATTGCTAAATTGTAATTATTTCCCCACTATGGCCTATTTATTGCCTTACCTCCCTTATCTTACCTCATTTGCACACACTGTATATAGACTTTTTTTCTACTGTATTATTGACTGTATGTTTGTTTATTCCATGTATAACTCTGTGTTGTATGTGTCGAACTGTTTTGCTATATCTTGGCCAGGTCGCAGTTGTAAATGAGAACTTGTTCTCAACTTGCCTACCTGGTTAAATAAAGGTGAAATAAAAAAATGTATGAATATAAGTACATTATTTATATTCAGAGGTGAATGTATCAAACCAGTTGCTGTGATAAAAGTGTTGTGTTGTTGTGCACTCTCCTCAAACAATAGCATGGTATTGTTTCACTGTAATAGCTACTGTAAATTGGACAGTGCAGTTAGATGAACAAGAATGTAAGCTTTCTGCCCATATCAGATATGTCTATGTCCTGAAAAGTTTGCTGTTATTACAACGTCATTCTAGGCACATTAGCGCACATTAGCAACAACCGTCCCAGTATAGGGACTCCAATCTTACGGAATCTTTAAGAGGTTATTAATAACCTCTACAGGATCAGTGGGTTCCCCGCGGGATGGTTGAGCTAACGTAGGCTAATGTGATTAGCATGAGGTTGTAAGTAACAATAACATTTCCCAGGACATAGACATATCTGATATTGGCAGAAAGCTTAAATTCTTTTTCATCTAACTGCACTGTCCAATTTACAGTAGCTATTACAGTGAAAGAATACCATGATATTGTTTGAGGAGAGTGTACAGTTATGAACTTGAAAATGTATTAATAAACCAATTAGGCACATTTGGGCAGTCTTGACACAAAACTTTGAACTGAAATGCAATGGTTCATTGGAGCAGTTTAAAACTTTGCACATACACTGCTGCCATCTTGTGGCCAAATCTAAATTGTGCCTGGGCTGGAATAATACATTATGGCCTTTCTCTTACATTTCAAAGATGATGGTACAAAAAAAATAAACAAACTCATGTTTTTTTCTTTGTATTATCTTTCACCAGATCTATTGTGTTATATTCTCCTACATTAATTTCAAATTTCCACAAACGTTAAAGAGCTTCCTTTCAAAATGGTATCAAGAATATGTATAACCTTGCTTCAGGTCCTGAGCTACAGGCAGTTAGATTTGAGTATGTCATTTTAGCCAAAAATCAGGCTCAGGTAGCATCAGGCTTGAATTTTCAATCAAATCTCTAATCAAATCCAGACATAGGCCTATTTATATGCTTTTGAATTACGCTTCCGGTTTTGGAAGGAAATACCAGGTTACCCTGGTGAACAGTGATTTATTCTCGGGATGGAACACTTGTAAAATACCGGTAAAATATTCAACCCTAGTCTGGTCTGTAAGATGTTCTCCCAGAGAGAGAATCAGCCATAATGCATCAGAACAACAGATCTATACCTCAGCCACAGATCATTATTGAAACTCCATGTAGCCATGCCTAGCAGCCATGTTCCATCAGCCCAGACATGTACAGGGCCTTTTTCTGTCTGTTTGTCTGAAAGATTAAACCCTTTCACCAATCACTTCTTAGTTCTCTGCTCAGATTTTGCAGACAGAGCTCTGTGCTCTGCGTCAGTGGCCAAGTTGTGAAAGGGGATATGCGTAAGTGTATGAGAACCTGAAAGCACTTCACAGTAACAATCAGAGCTGTGCCCTTGAACACTGACGGGGAGAAGAGAGAGCTGAGACATGCAGGGAGTGCTTTTTAGACCATTCGAGGACCCCGACTTGATTTGCTTTGTCATTGAAATTACACAACGGTAACAGAGGACCTCTCACAATCAACATGCTTATAACACAGCGAGAGGCATAGTGGGAAAGGCCGAGTAAAAACCAGTCCGTTCAATTGAAATCTGAAAATGAACCAAGTCTAAGTGTGGAATTAATACAGATGGCTCTGAAGTGATTGCAAACAAGGCACTTGAGTTAATGATAGAGGGCTTTGCTCAGAATAAGAGAATGTATCCATGCCTAAAGAGCAAATATGACTTCTTTGTAATCACTTGTGAACATTATGAGGAGTTGGTAAACAGATGGCACGAGACAGATGGCATGCAAATTGTTCAGTAATACTATATTTATGAAATGGTTTAGTTTAAGTAGTGTCGCCGAAGTATTCCGTTTCAACTGCAACACTAAAAGAAAGCTACATACAATTGTAACTGGGCCAGATTCATGGCAAACAAATGACCAGTTACACAGAGTGGATAAGCAGAAAAAAAGAATGTGGCTTTTTTTTGCAGGATCATCCATATTTCATGACGTCCTCCCTCTCACAGCCAGTTCTGTTTGGGTCTAGGCTACATTTGCATTTCAACATCGACTCAACACCTTTTGTCTGAAACTGCTCTAGCGTTTGAAGCCCAGATCAGATACCATTCCTGCCTTTTTTTACCTCTAGATGTGGGCACTGGCCCAGAAAAATATGAACTTTGTTGATTAGCAATTCTTCAAACCCTTTGTGGTGCCTCATAAAAGGAGACCATCTTATGATGCTCGATACAATTAAAGGGTACAGATATAATGAAATAAATCCCCATGTCTGTAAACACATAATCCATTCAAAATGCTTATCATCAAATGAACAAGAGATGCTTTAAGAAATACATGTTTATTTAAAAAAATCTATTGCTTAATTACTCCAAAAGGTGAAAATAAGAACACGAAGTCACAGATTTCTCCCTCATTCCCATCCATTATTTCTATCTTCTTCCCTCTCTCTGTAAGTGAGAGTAACTGTCTCTATTGGAAACTTGTGAGGTAAATTAAGTATCGCTCGAAATGTGAGAGTGGGCATCTCTTCCTGGGTGCCTCTGAATCGATGAAAGGCAGGATCATGTGCTTAATGACCCAGGTGTTAGCTGGAGGGAGAGAGCCGACCGACTCTGCCCAGAGAAAGAGGGGGGATGGAGGGCACAGACTGACCACACTGGCCTACACCGCTGATCAACGCTCACTCAGAAGTCTCTCTTAGTGTCTCTGGCTCTTTATGTAATGGGGGTATTCCTAATAAGGGGAGGACACACAGGTGCGAGGAACACGAGCGTAATACAGTATAATGCAACGCTCACATTCTCGTCAAGAAATGTCATTCGCACACATTGACACACGGAAACATTCTCTCACAACCATCCACACACTACAGTAACAGGAGAGTGAAAGTCAAAGCATGGGTCATAATTGAGCTCTGTTGAGATCTTCAGTCCAGAGTGGGGAAGCTGCTCTCCTCTCCAGAGCTGGCCTCTCCTCCCACAATGGTCTGTAGCTGGCTGTCTGGGTCACTATGAGTGATTGAGCTGCTTCCGAAGGCCTTGGCTTCGCCCAGCGGGCTGTGGATCAATCAGCCGATGTCTGAGGGAGACAAGACCTCCCAGCCTCCCAGCCCCACGCAGCCCTCCCAGTGTTCAGCCTCACAGCCTGTCAATCCCACTCATCTCCCTCCATTGGCTTCTGCTTCCTGTCTGTCTGTTCCTCTCAGCTGAAGAAGTAAGTGGAATCCTTTACCCGCTGGAGATCAAAGTTGCCTGGGAGACAAACACAACACAAACTCATCTCAGTGAAAAGTGATGCGTGATGATTGCTTAAGTTTTGATCTGTCAAATATTGTTGTCCAATTCTGAGTGATTGATCAAGTCTATCAATCTCCATCTTCAGATCCGCAGTGAATTCAACTCTGAAAAGTTGCCCCTGTACATGACTGTCGACTCCTATAGATATATTATAGGAGTCAATGCTTCCCCTACCATTATATAGGTGGGCCAGACTGCTGACTGTAACCTGTCATATGTGAGTGTAGGAGCAGGGAGGGGCCTGTCTGTCTATATAAAGGGACCAGATTATAATACTGATTCTGTCATTAGAGGGGAAATGACAGCTAGGCAAGACACCCACTCTGTGCATAGCTATTCTATCTCAACTAATACATGTAACCTACTATGTGAGAGGAACAAAATGTTCCGATTATGTTGTATAACAATGGGCGATGCTGAAATTAACCACGACCTGTTCAATGTAACCTGGCAGAGTGATGCAGAAAATCATCCTGGATTATGTCCAGCTAGTATTCATCCACTGTATCCTGTTAGAGGAGACAGCCAGGGGTTACCGTGGTGATGGCCTCTGTATGGTTCGGACACAAAGCAGACCACCACATCTGCCTGAGCCATGTAAACAGATTATGAATGCGGGTGGAGGTTGGGGACAATTAATGGTAATCAATTTTATGCAATTCAGCTGCTGGTGCCAACCAACCGCTACAGACGGACAGAGAGAGAGGTTGCGTAAAGCCTCCTTCAGAACTGATGGATGGACGTGGTGCTGACAGAACAACAGACGCTGTTATCAATCATCCTCTTTGTCTATGCTGTGGGGATTAGAGGTGGAATCTGATGGACAGAACACACAGGTCACATAGGGTGCAGAGAGAGAGAGACAAAGATGCAGAGAGAGAGACGCACAAAAGAGAGTCAGAGAGAGATGCAAAGAGAGAACGAGGCAGAGAGAGAACGAGGCAGAGAGAGAATGAGGCAGAGAGAGAGAAAAACACTGACCTGTTTGGGGCACTTTGGCCAGCAGCAGCAGCATTCTACGGTACTCCAGAAACTTTTTGCTTTTGACCTCACTCCTGGAGGAGAAGGGAGGACAGGATAAAAGCCTTATTTAACTGTTGTTGTTGTGGTGGTGAGAGGTTGGTCAGGAGTCCCGGTTAGTGAGAAGAGCAGGACAGTGGTGCAGGCTCCTCAGGCTCATCTCCCTAAGCTCCAGCCTTCCTCTGTCTCTCCTCGCCTCTCCTCCTAGGGACTAATGACCTCACGGGGCCTGGGCAAAGGGGGTGAGGGACTGGACTGAGGTGCCCAATTACCCAACAGAAGGAGCAGTGTGGATACCATGTACACTTAACCCAAGCCCAGGGGATTACCGTAAAAACAAAACTTTTTACAAGCAACCTCACTAACAGTAAAACAGCCTTTTTACTGTAATACAAGTGGTCTGTTGAGATTCTAAACACATTTACCTTCAAAGGCAGTCTGGGATCTGGGAATTTGTTCATGTTAAAAATCATGTCTATTGGATAGCATAGTTAAAAGCCCATCCAGCGTTTAGTATGTTTAGTTTCTACAGTGCTGAAATGATTATTACTTTAACGATGTGTGTATGCTTTACCATGCAACTACAGTGCATTAGGAAAGTATTCAGACCCATTCCCTTACACATTTTGTGTAGTTACAGACTTAATCTAAAAATAAATGTAAAACAATTTTAAAAAATCGTCAATCTACACAAAATACCCCATAATGACAAAGTGAAAACAGGTTTTTAGAATTTTTGCAAATGTATTACAAATAAAAAAAAAAGAAAAACCTTATTTACATAAGTATTCAGACCTTTTGCTATGAGCCTCGAAATTGAGCTCAGGTGCATCCAGTTTCCATTGATCATCCTTGAGATGGTTCTACAACTTGATTGGAGTCCACCTGTGGTAAATTCAATTGCTTGGACATGATTTGGAAAGGCACACACCTGTCTATATAAGGTCCCACAGTTGACAGTGCATGTCAGAGCAAAAACCAAGCCCTGAGGTTGAAGGAATTGTCCGTAGAGCTCCGAGACAGGATTGTGTCGAGGCACAGATCTGGGGAAGGGTACCAAAACCTTTATGCAGCATTGAAGGTCCCCAAGAACACAGTGGCCTCCATCATTCTTAAATGGTTGAAGTTTGGAACCACCAAGACTCTTCCTAGAGCTGGCTGCCCGGCCAAACTGAGCAATCAGGGGAGAAGGGCCTTTGTCAGAGAGGTGACCAAGAACCTGATTCGCTGGTCTGATGAAACCAAGATTGATCTCTTTGGCCTGAATGCCAAGCGTCATGCCTGGACTAAACCTGGCACCATCCCTACGGTGAAGCATGGTCGTGTCAGCATCATGATGTGTGGATGTTTTTCAGTGGCAGGGACTGGGAGGGACTGGGAGACTAGTCAGGATCGAGGGAACGATTAACGGAGCAAAGTACAGAGAGATCCTTGAAAACCTGCTCCAGAGCGCTCAGGACCTCAGTCTGGGGGCGAAGGTTAATCTTCTAACAGGTTAACGACCCTAAGCACACAGCCAAGACAACGCAGGAGTGGCTTCGGGACAAGTGTCAATGACCTTGAGTGGCCCAACCAGAGCCCGGACTTGAACCTGATCGAACATCTCTGGAGAGACCTGAAAATAGCTGTACAGCGATTCTCCCCATCCAACCTGACAGAGCTTGATAGGATCTGCAGAGAAGAATGGGAGAAACTCCCCAAATACAGGTGTGCCAAGCTTGTAGCGTCATATCCAAGAACACTCGATGCTTCAACAAAGAACTGAGTAAATGGTCTGAATACTATGTAAATGTGCTATCATTTTTGTTGTATTCTTTATACATTTGCCAAAAAAACAACACTATTTTTGCATCATCATTATTATGTGTGTAGATTGATAAGAAGAAAAAAACGATTTAAACCATTTTAGAATAAGACTAACATAACAAAACGTGGAAAAAGTCAAGGGGTCTGAATAGTGTCTGAATGCACTGCATATCATTAAAGTCCAGCTCTGGCTTGTCCAGGCTTAACAAGTACATAGCGTATACAGGGTGAGAGATCACAGCAGTAAACTCCCAAGTAGATGAATGTTTGTACATTCTTTGCATACATGGCTGAGAGAAAGTGAAAGTTTAATCGACAGTGCTGTTGCATCTACTTTTTGTTGAGTTATGTATTCTCAGTAAAAATGCACAATGTGCAATAACAAGTTCTGTTAATGCACAAAATAGGCGAGGTTCGCATATAAAGACATATAAAGTCAGGTTTTTCCCCTCCCCAGCACTTTTTTCCCCTCTATGCTCCTTTCCTCCTTCTATCTTATAGCTAAATAAAGCAAACTAAACTGCCAGTCCCAGTGTGGTGTATCAGTGGTCCAGTGTGTGTGGTGTGTAGAAACTTACAGTTGCCCAGAGCAGTATTTTTTCAGTAGGAAGTTGGACAGCTCTTGAAGAATGGGCTGGCTGTGCAGTGCCACAAACTGCTCCCGGCAAACCTGGCAACCCAAGAGAGCACAACACACACAGTCACTCTACTGTACTCCCAACACTCAAGCAATCACTCTATTCAACACTGGCATTTGACTGTACTGGGAGTTCTAGAGTGATCTGGCAACCCGAGAGAGTCACTTACTCTGTCCTCATGATACAAGCAGAACCAACAACACTACTCAACTCTCCAGCTTCATTGACACAGGACTCTAAGTCACACTGCTGTAGGGTGAGTTATGCTAATGATCTCCATTGGGGTTGCTCCATTTGTCCTCTCCAGTCCTGTCGGTCTCCATTGTGTGACTGGGGAGATCTAAACTAGGTTGATGAAACGCTCACAATCCCTCCGAGAGGAAGGAGAGGAGACCGGTCACAGACCCTGATACTACATAGACAACAGGGGAGGGCAGGAGGAGAGAAGGAGAGGAGGTAGAGGTAGAAATGGAGAAGGAAAGAGATAGGAGACTAGCTAGAGTGACTGGGGCCATTCATTTATGCTGCCAGGTCGGTGCTAATTTAATGCTCGTCTGAAGAATAGAAATATGATAATATAAAATCCCATGTCATATGTTAAGGTGCTGACCAAGATATTTAGAGTGCTGCCCCTAGCCTTTGTGTTCAATTGGCTATGTAATGAGGGAAGGGCACTTTGAGATTTAAACATGACAAGAAATAACCACACTGTGAATAACCGCTTCAATGCTAATCATTGGAGATTGGATGAAGAAATAGCACTTTCCTTAACATAATTCACACAGAAATACCATTATGGTAATTCGGCCATTTTGTATCTCAACAGAGCGTCTCAATTTAGTGTTGTTGACACCTTGGAGCGTCTCAATTTAGTGTTGTTGACACCTCGGAGTCACGCTAAAAAGGACAGGCCAACACAGCCATCTATACTCCGTAATGGCCCTCTGTAACAGGATGCAACTCTGGGACATATGGTGCTGTCTGCTGCCAATAGCTGTAAAGCCATGTATTAACAGCCAGGCAGCCAGTGGTGTAAAGTAATTGACTCTGGCCACCAGGGAAGGCCTATATGGGGTATTATACTCTGGGTAGTTCAAACCTTGAATGCTGATTGGCTGACAACTGTGGTATATCAGACCGTATACCACGGGTATGACAAAACCTGCTCTAATTACGTTGATAACCAGTTTATAACAGCAATAAGGCAACTCGGGGATTTGCGGTATTTGGCCAGTATACCACGACTGAGGCCTGTGTCCAGGCACTCTGCGTTGCTTCATGCGTAAGAACAGCCCTTAGCCGTGGTATATTGGCCATATACCACACCTCCTTGGGCCTTATTGCTTAAGTATACTACCACACCTAGCCACAAGGAGCTGTGTGCTAAGGTCAAAGGAGGAATGACGAAGGTGATAGAAGAAAATGAAGATGACGTACCTTGTTCATGGTGTCGACTGTGATGGCGTGGGTCCAGAAGCAGTCGTGGACGGAGACGAACGTCAGGCCGGCGCTGGAGAAGCACACAGAGGAAGAAGGAGAGAGACATGAGATATAGGGCTAGACGCGGTGGAAGGAAATCGTGGTGGAAACTGGACACCGTAACATGAGGTTACACAGCCTGGGAGACATACTAAGACTTGAATCACTGTGACATAGTATGACAACAGTTTATGGGTTCAAACAGAGATGGTTATTCAGATGGCTATCCCATGCAGATTTCACAGGGGTCATGAGAGCTTATACCGTAGCAGGCTAGAGCAGGGATTGGCAACTTTGATGGTGGTGGGGCCAACAAAAAATCTGAACTCATCATGAGGGGCAGTGGCCCGAGGGTCTGCGTACCCATACATGCAGTCAGAGCCGGCCCTAGCCTTTTGGGGGCCCTAAGTGACATTTTGTCGGGCCCCAATTCTACACATTTTGCCATGGGGTGAAAATGAGGAAAATGTAGCAATTTTATAACCAATTTCTTGCAATTCTACACAGTTTTCTATGGACCGGAGAGAAAATTTGCAATTCTACACAGTTTTCCATGGACCGGAGAGAAAATGTGCAATTCTACAGCTTATTTCCTGCAACTCTACTCATTTTGCCATAGGGTTCAGAGAAATGTTTGCAGTTTTGAATATGATATCTGAGTGAGAGTGACTAAGAAAATTAAATGGGGGCCCCTCAGTCGGTAATTCGACCACGATTACTAAAAGTTTAGATAATTGAGTGACTGTCAGTGAGTGACAAGAGAAAAACTGCTGATGCACAACCACATTTTAGAAATAGGCCTATTCTACTTTTTTAACTCTCAACAGCAATTTGAGACCTCCTTGGAAATTGATGCAGCCTGCCACCAGTTTCCCCATCCCTGTTGTAGAGTGTGGTGTGGGTCAGAGGTTATAGGTTAGGCCTTAGTGTACCTGTAGCAGTAGAGAGCGGTCAGCATCATGTGTGTGGAGTCCAGAGAGTGGATGAAGTTAGGAGGGAAGGCATTCTTCTGTTTCACAGTGTCTGGTCTCCTGTGGATGAAAAACAGGACAGTTATTCACAACAGGAGAAGACACACACAGTCACACGCTAACTATGTTTCTCTCACACACCCCCCACTATGAAGTCCTTGATGATGCAAGGAACTGAAAAGCCAGTTTCCAAGTACATAAATCACTGATGGTAGATATGAATTATGAATGAGTGACAAAGAAACAACAGAACAGATGTTCACGTGGCAAAGGCATCTCGCCAATAACAACTGCACTCTAAACTTCCAATTTCCCGTGTAAGCTTCCAGCTAATTGGGTGTTGGCGAGAAAAGAAAAACATATTGCAGTATTAGTAGCTGTTTTGGCAACTGTGATCCAACTGAAGGGTTGGAGAAATGTAAATGTACATCGACCTCTGCTGAAAGTGAGCACTTTCCCAATCTGTATATGCACACATTATCCTCATTAGCCTGGGCCCTGCCCTCCCAACCCACTGCTCCAGTGCACTTGTAATGAGGATGGAGTACAGGGGGATAATAGCTTGGGATGCACCCAGCAGCACAGACTAGACATAGGCATGCCAGCTATACAGATGTCAACTCCACTCCCCTGTAACGCATTTTGGCTGGGAACTGGCCAGAGTGATGGAGAAAATAGCCAAGCCTGTATCAGTGCTTAGGGGTAAATTCTACCTACTCTGAAAACTATGCGGTTAACTTTGTCTCTATGGGGAATGGGATAGACTGGGAGTTTAGCTTCAAGCACTTTAGCAACAGTTAGTCAAATCAAATCACATTTTATTGGTCACAAACACATGGTTAGCAGATGTTAATGCGAGTGTAGTGAAATGCTTGTGTTTCTAGTTCCGACAGTGCAGTAATATCTAGCAAGTAATCTAACAAACACAACTACCTTATACACACACAAATGGGATGAATAAGAATATGTTTATATAAATATATGGATGAGCGATGGCCGTGCAGCATAGGCAAGATGCAGTAGATGCTATAGAATACAGTAAATACATATGAGATTAGTAATGTAGGATATGTAGACATTAAAGTGCTGTTATTTAAAGTGGCTAGTGATACCTTTATTAAATCAATTTATTAAATGTATTAAAGTGACAAGAGATTTGAGTCTGTATGTTGGCAACAGTCACTCAATGTTAGTGATGGCTGTTTAACAGTCGGATGGCCTTGAGATAGAAGCTGCTTTTCAGTCTCTCGGTCCCAGCTTTGATGCACCTGTACTGACCTCGCCTTCTGGATGATAGCGGGGTAAACAGGCAGTGGCTCGGGTGGTTGTTGTCCTTGATGATCTTTTTGGCCTTCCTGTGACATCGGGTGCTGTAGGTGTCCTGGAGGGCAGGTAGTTTGCCCCCGCTAAATACTTTGTTCAGACCCCACTAACCTCTAGAGAGCCCTGCGCTTGTGGCCGGAGCAGTTGCCCTACCAGGCGGTGATACAGCCCGACAGGATGCTCTCGATTGTGCATCTGTAAAAGTTTGTGAGTGTTTTAGGTGGCAAGAAATATTTCAGCCTCAGCACTGTTGCGCCGCCTTCACCATGCTGTCTGTGTGGGTGGACCATTTCAGTTTGCCCGTGATGTGTACGCCGAGGAACTTAAAAAACTTTCCACCTTCTCCACTACTGTCCCGTCAATGTGGATGGGGGGCTGCTCCCTCTGCTGTTTCCTGAAGCCCATGATCATCTCCTTTGTTTTGTTGACATTGAGTGAGAGGTTGTTTTCCTGACACCACACTCCGAGGGCCCTCACCTCCTCCCTGTAGGATGTCTTGTCGTTGTTGGTAATCAAGCCTACCACTATAGTGTCGTCTACAAACTTGATGATTGAGCTGGAAGCGTGGATGGCCACGCAATCATGGATCAACAGGGAGTACAGGAGAGGGCTGAGAACGCACCCTTGTGGGGCCCAAGTGTTGAGGATCAGCGGGGTAGAGATGTTGTTTCCTACCCTCACCACCTGGGGGCGGCCTGTCAGAAAGTCCAGGACACAGTTGCACAGGGCGGGGTCGAGATCCAGGGTCTCGAGCTTAATGACGAGTTTGGAGGGTATCATGGTGTTAAATGCTGAGCTGTAGTCAATGAACAGCATTCTTACATAGGTATTCCTCTTGTCCAGATGGGATAGGGCAGTGTCCAGTGTGATGGCGATTGCGTCGTCTGTGGACCTGTTGGGGTGGTAAGCAAATTGCAGTGGGTCTAGTGTGTCAGGTAAGGTAGAGGTGATATGATCCTTGACTAGCCTCTCAAAGCACTTCATGATGACAGAAGTGAGTGCTACGGGGCGATAGTCATTTAGTTCAGTTACCTTTGCTTTCTTGGGAACAGGAACAATGGTGGCCATCTTGAAGCATGTGGCCACAGCAGACTGGGACAGGGATTGATTGAATATGTTCGTAAACACACCAGCCAGCTGGTCTGCACATGCTCTGAGGACGCGGCTAGGGATGCCGTCTGGGCCGGCAGCCTTGCGAGGGTTAACACGTTTAAATGTTTTACTCACGTTGGCCACGGTGAAGGAGAGCCTACAGGCGTTGGTAGTGGGCCGTGTCAGTGGCACTGCATTGTCCTCAAAGCGAGCAAAGTTGTTGTTTAATTTGCCTGGGAGCAAGACGTCGGTGTCCGCAACGGGGCTGGTTTTCTTTTTGTAATCCGTGATTGACTGTAAACCCTGCCACATACGTCTGGTGTGATTCCAGGGCTGGTTATTGTATGGGAAAGATAGAATGCTTGGTGGTAGTGGTCTATCTGAGTGTGGGACGGTTAGATGGTTAGAGGCCTGTAAGCACAGGAGAGCCACAGCCAACCACTCCACCTCATCACTTACTTGCATTCCCTAATAAAGGCCTTTTTAAGACTCTAATTACCACAATACTGTGTGCGTGTTTGTGTACAGTACATGTTTTCCTACCTTATCAGGACCAGAATGTTCTGACAAAGTAGGAAAACAGGAAACATTTTGTAAAGCCAGGACTTTTTTCAAGTCCTGAATTTGTTTTAAATGCTATTTTTGGCTTAAGGGTTGGGTTTAGGGTTTGGGGTTAAGGTTAGGGATACGTTTAGGGTTAAGGTTTAGGAGTTAGGAAAAATAGGATTTTGAATGGGAATACATTTTTGCTCCGCAAAAAGTACTGAAAATTCACGAAAACAAAGCTGTGTGTATGTACACGAGTGAAAGCTGGGAAAATCAGCAGAGAGGAGGAAATGCTGAGCTCTGCTGTAACTGGCAGCCTGTGAAATACTGATACTTTCTCTGGCAGAAATCTAAGTTGAGAGGAATAACTCTATAAGCAGCAGCGTCCCTCTGCACGCACGCACACACACACACACACACACACAGTTTGAGATAAAGAGAAGGAAGCTTTTTGGTGTGTGCCGCCGTGCTCGTGTGTTGCGGTGAATGTCAGGTCAGACAGAAGGCTGTCAATCTGTCTCCTCTCTCTGTCAGTGCGGTATTTATGGTCTCTCTCGGTGTCAGTGAGGTATTTATGGTCTCTCTCGGTGTCAGTGAGGTTTTTATGGTCTCTCTCGGTGTCAGTGTGGTATTTATGGTCTCTCTCGGTGTCAGTGTGGTATTTATGGTCTCTCTCGGTGTCAGTGTGGTATTTATGGTCTCTCTCGGTGTCAGTGTGGTATTTATGGTCTCTCTCGGTGTCAGTGAGGTATTTATGGTCTCTCTCGGTGTCAGTGTGGTATTTATGGTCTCTCTCGGTGTCAGTGAGGTATTTATGGTCTCTCTCGGTGTCAGTGAGGTATTTATGATCTCTCTCGGTGTCAGTGAGGTATTTATGATCTCTCTCGGTGTCAGTGAGGTATTTATGGTCTCTCTCGGTGTCAGTGAGGTATTTATGGTCTCTCTCGGTGTCAGTGAGGTATTTATGGTCTCTCTCGGTGTCAGTGAGGTATTTATGGTCTCTCTCGGTGTCAGTGGCAGACCTCACAGTAATGGGGAGACTGTCACAAGGCATAGGCCTCACCCCACTGAGGGATCAGACAGTATGCTACAGACAGCAGCAATTAAAGGGGAGCTCTGTCCCAGTCACGAGCTGGATGAATTAGTCACAAAACGTGTATGGCTGTCAGTCAGCATGGACATTGTGAAGAACAGAGTATGAAATTAACGTTTTATTTTAAAGTTAGAAATGACCCATATGCATTGTTCCAATCTTAGTGATACAGCTCTAGTGTTTAGTGTTATAGTGTAGGCACTCACTCAAAGATTTACACTAACTAGCCCAACTAGGCCTAGTTTCCTATGTTGCACAGGAATATGTATAGGCTACTTTAAAAAAAGTTTCAAACCAAATACCCAACAAACAACAACCACGGTGTATCAACCTCCAGCTCTACCTCTGATACTAATCACACATTCAATGGCCCTTTTACAGAAATCATTCAGCGGTGACATTTTAGCCCAAATGCCACCCTACCCAGGGCTATCAGTGGCCTGTCTGTCCGTCCATCTGGTGCAGATGGCCCCATTGTTTTCAACATATCTTTCCTTTTCAAGTTCAAAAAGTTCACAAATACATTATAAAACATGTCAAGGATTGTTCACATCATGCTCTATGTTTTTGGAAGAGAAAGAGACAAAGAGGGAAAGAGAGAGAGAAATAGTCATTTCTTACAAACTATCCCTAAAAGGACAGAAATACTGTAAGTAATAGTAATAATAATAATTACAGCAGTTTACCTCAATGTCATTGAATAGAATTAACACACACGTTCCTGTTTTTGTCTATACAGTTATTTGGCAGGGTACAATATGTCTTTAGTCGCAACCCGGCTGTTAGAATTTACATTACATACACATTTTTCAGTCTCTGAGTCCTTTGACTTACAGTTGGCGGCTGTGGTTTGAGCCAAATTGGCCGTAGTCATTTTCTGTGCAATCACTAACAGTACCCTTAACATGTACATGTGGTTTTTATCATCCAGGGTACAAGGTATTGCTCCCAATAAAATGAAAAGTGATTCCAGTGGTAACTAAATGTCTAGGAGTGTCTTCACTACTTCTTTTTTAATGTTCTTCCAGAACCCCTGTAACTTTGGACAGTCCCAGAAGATATGTGTGTGGTCTCCCATTGGTCCACAGCCCTCCCCCCCCCCCCGCATACAATTTCGATATCAAGAAAGGTGTTAACGCATCTCATCTTCACGTTCCAGTCAAACTAGTGCATTTGTGACTACTTTCACAAATTCTCTCCCATGATTTATCTTCCACCACCAAATTCATTTCTAGTTTCCATCTTCCTTTAACATCCTGCGTGTGAAACCTTATATATATATAACTGAGACACATATTTTTTGGCTATTTGACCTTCCAATATGTTTATGAAATATTGCTCGACACTGAATGCTGATTTTTTTATGACCTCCCATTTCTTGTGTGTCATTAGGTTGTGTCTTATCTGGAAGTACCTAAACATGTAATTTGCCGGTAGACCAAATTTGGTTTGGAGCGGAGTAAAAGATTTGTGAACATTCGCTTCAAAAAGCTGGTTAATTGACCCTTCGCTAAGCCCCACCCCCCTTGGTTACTGTTGCAACCTCAGACAGCATTTTCCCAGGAAGCCCAATACCCCATTCAGCCACTGGCGAAATCCCCTCACAATGATCTCAAACTGTGTTTCTAATACACAATGAAATTAAACAGACTACCCCTTGCGAATCAGGAAACTCTTGGGTATGTTGTGGTGGACTGTTGCTTCACGGGAAAGGGAACCTGGTAAAATTATGTTTGTAGTGTAGCTAGCCACTGAATGGCTCCGAATTCACTGTCAGCATGCAGTGAAAGCTATAAATACTTTTGGAGCAAACTAGCTTGCTAGTGCTCTAAAATCATACCCTGATGTTGACAGCAGATGGGAGTTTTATTCATAACATTGCTAACTTAGCTAGCTAACATACAGTACCAGTCAAAAGTTTGGACACACCTACTCATTCAAGGGTTTTTCTCTAATTCAAAAAAATATTTTCTACATTGTAGAATAATAGTGAAGACATCAAAACTATGAAAGAACACCTATGGAATCATGTAGTAAACAAATCAAATTATATTTTATATTTGAGATTCTTCAAAGTAGCCACCCTTTGCCTTGATGACAGCTTTGCACATTCTTGGCATTCTCTCAACCAGCTTCATCGGGAATGCTTTTCCAACAGTCTTGAAGGAGTTCAAATAGCCCTTACAAAGCTGTCAAGGCAAAGGGTGGCTACTTTGAAGACTCTAGTATAAATATATACCGTACCAGTCAAAAGTTGACACCTACACCTTTCCTTTATTTTTAATATTTTCTAAATTGTAGAATAAGTGAAATGCCAAGAGTGTGGAAAGTTGTCAACAAGGCGAAGGGTGGCTACTTTGAAGAAACTCAAATATAAAATACATTTTGATTTGTTTAACACTTTTTTGGTTACTACATGATTCCATATGTGTTATTTCATAGTTTTGATGTCTTCACTATTATTCTACAATGTAGAAAAAAATTAAATAAAGAAAAACCCTTGAATGAGTAGGTGTGTCCAAACTTTTGACTGGTACTGTACATTTTGAGAACATACGTTTTATTAAGTGGCTAGCAAGCTAGTTAGTATTAGCAACGTTTGGTGGTCAATGATACTGAGAGCTAGCTAAGCAGCTGAGTTAGAAAACAATGTAACAAAAGTATAATTTTGTATTCGAAAAATACTTCAACAGGCTATGTATTTCAGGAATCACAAGGACAAGTACTCCTGGTACACTGTTAAATTATTGATCAATTTAAACATGTTTTTTTTGGACGAAAACTCTCCGTTTTTGCCATAGCCCTCATTGGCTTTCATGCAATATAAACTTGAGCTTTTCCGAGGTGTTGGACTTGATGACCGTTGCTATCCAGTTGCTGCTGTTGGTTCCCCAAAATTCTGGGGCGGGGCTAAGCAAAGAGTCAATTGTGATCAACCCTTTCTGCCATTATGGACTGCTGTCCATACCTTAAGAGTGTATCTTTTACATTCAGTCTTCAATCTAACTTTCCTCCAATGTAATGGGCCTAAAAACAGTAATGAAGGAAGGGGTGTTCCCGGAAATGAATTGTGAGCTGTAGCCATTCACTGGATATAGGGTTGAAGTTCCATACTCGAATCCTTAATAAACAATGGAATGAATCCCATTCTCAATAGTGTTTGTTCTAGGTATAACCAATCAACCCTATCAAATACCTTCTCCGCATCTAGGCTGAGAAGCATGGCTGTTGCAGAGAAGCATTGCTGTTTGTTGTCTACCCTTAGCCAGTGACTGAATGTTTAATACCCTCCTAATATTGTTAGTAATTTGTCTGCCAGGTATAAAACCTGTCTGAACCGGGTTAATCAGTTTCCCTACTGTATATGTTTCTGAATTCTCTTAGTACATTTCAGGTCCGTGGGGAGGAGACTAATATGCCTGAATGAGCTACACTGGGAAGGATCTTTACCTTCCTTGTGGATTACTGTTATGATTGTCTCTGACCATGTTTTGGGTGGGTCTTCCTTTGATAATGCATAGTTATATACTCTGCACAAAACCAGGGTAATATCATCAATGAAGGTCTTCACCTCAGTATCCATCTGTCCCCTGGTGATTTATTATTTTGCAATCTCTTGATGGCTTACTCAATCTCGTTCTTTATAACTGGCCGTGTCATTTCGGCCCAATCTTCCTGTGATCATTTTGTGAGATTTAGGTTAGACAAGAGGGTTCAAATGTTTTCTTGTTTATGGTCTTGTCCTGATGAATCATTAAGGTCTTTATAATATGCTACAAACACCTCCGCAATGTCACTTGGTTTTGAGACTTCTGCTTTAGAGAAGGGATGAATTATCTTAGGGACTACTCTGCTAGCCTGGGCTTTTCTTAGCTGGAAGACTAGCAACTGGCTGGCTCTATTACCCATCTCATAATATCTTTGATTAGGAAATCTAAATGTCCCTTCTGTTTTGTAAGTCAATAACTCATATAACTTTTGTTTACATTCATTCAACTTATGCAATGTATTATCGTCCCTTGTTTTTTTATGTTCTCGTTCAAGTCTCTAAACTATCTTCCAAACCCTGCTGTTTTTCAATACCCTGCTTCTTTAATTTGGCAGACAAAGCAATTATCTTCCCTCTTAATCCCGCCTTTGCCCCTTCCCACAAAATGGATTGATACATCAATATCAAAAAAAAGAAAGTAATCTTTCAAATGTTCATTGTAACTCTTGCTTTACAATATGTTATGTCAAAAGTGCTTCTCCATTCCTAGATGTATCTTTAGACATACTTGACTGGGGTCCGATATAGTTTAACGCTGCATTCCTCTACTTTATGTAAATACTGCTTGGATATAGAAAATAAGTATATTCTGGAGTAGCTGCCATGACCCTTTGAGAAAAAATGTGTCTTTCATTCTGGAATGCTTAGAACGCCAAGTATCAATAAGCCCCAGTTCATACATCATGGCAGCCAGGGCTTTAGATTTCTTAGAATGTGGACTGTGCTCAGCAGGAAGTCGGTCAAGCTTGTAATTCTGTATGCAATTAAAAGACCCCGCCAATAATAACCATCCCTTTTGCATTGTCCACGATTACAGTTGCGATATCTTTAAAGAACCCTGGGCAGTCCTCATTTTGATGCATTCAAGTTCAGAATAGTAATTTCTGTCCCCACTACCCTTATCTACCCTGATCATCATTCAACACTTTATTCTTGGCAGAGCACACAGATGTATTAAATAAGATTGCAACACCTCTTTTTTTCCCACCATGAAAAGATGCGCTAAATACTTGATCTACCCATTCTCTTCTTAATTTTTTAGTTAATTCTTTGTTAAATGTGTCTCCTGGACATGTTCTACTGAACATTTATATTATAACTAATACAATTAACTAGTCGTTTAATCTGTTGTTTTGCGTTGATACATAACTCCCCCCTCGACTTGTACTCCCCTCCCTCTCATCATATAAATCCATTTTAAAAAGTAATGTCTGTGAAGTGCAGAAACTCACTCCTAAGCTCAATATGATGGTCAAGGATAAATGGAACATAACCAAACAAAATCAGTCCCCCACTCCCCCCAAAAACTGGTCGTCTCAAATAAATGTTGTTGATTATCTCAAATAAAATATACCATCCCCTTTTGACATATGTCCAGAGAGCTGTGCCTTTCCTGTCTGTCTGGAGTAAACACAGTCTGTGTGGATGCCATGATCCAAAAGAGTCAAATCCCCATCCTAGGAAGTTGCCGTACACGACCCATTGAACCTATTATCGGTTTGAAAAAAAGTTTTTCTTGCTAACATACTGTATATGTATACTATCTGTCGACAAAGTCATCCAATAACTAAACCAAATAAAGTGGCCTACATCTACATCGCAAATCAATGTGTTCATTACCTCAGTGTAAACACATATTGTAATGTGGGGCAATACATTTCAAATGTCTTCCTGGATGAATGTCTTCAGATCCATATCTGACAGCACAATTCTGTCCCTGCCTCCTGCACCTGCCATCGGTCTCTCTCGAAATCTCTCTCCAGTCGGTTTCTTTCTTCCATCTGTACCGTGATGCCCAGGTCCCTCAGGGTCGGGATTGCATCCATCAAAAGTGCTGAAGGTCTTCGTGCCTGAGTTTAGTGTCATCCTCAGTTGGGCTGGGTATGGGCACTTCGCTTTTATGTTTTTCCCTCCCAGCTGTTAGATCCCTTCTGGGACTCACATCCCTTTCTTCTGTAGGTCTGGGGAATAATCATGGTCAAAGTAGATTGTTTTCTCCTGAAATGTAACTTGCCTCTGCTCCCAGGCCTGGCGTAGAATATTTTCTTTGACAGTAAAGTCCAGAAACTGCACTATAATGGACTTTGCCGGTGCTTCTGTATCTCTCAGCTTCGTAACCAGTGCCCTCACAAAGCTCATCATATTTATTTCAACGCATTCTGCTACCTGGTAGATCCGAATATTCTTACACCTCAGCATATTTTCCAAGTCGTCACACACCGTGGCTCTGTCCTCACCTGTCTCCTCTGGAACTGTCGTTAATTGTTGTTGTATCTACTTGACAAAGTCATTATTCAACTTAATATATAGTACTACAGTAGTTAGCTAGTTTTCCATTTGGGTCGCAGCTGCGTCTTCAAGCTGTTTACCCATTCACGACGTCACCGGAAACTCCCTTTAGTCCACTGTTAATACAGTCCCAAAATGTTTTGCATGTCAGCAGTCAAGTTAAAATATAGGATTTTCAAGACGCAAAGTGTCACTTGCCACATCATCCTGATGATGTGCTTGCTGTCGCTGAACGGATCAGAATGTGACCAATCAAAAGAGGTAAACATGTCTTGATACTGTTTTTATACAGGGTGTACATGTCAAAGTCTCTAAAGCAAGTTGGAGATGAGTGGAGAGAAAAAAAGTGAACCCTGAGAAGATACCGATGGATGACAGGGTTGGGGTCGATTCCATCTAAATTCCAGTCAAGTCAGGAATGTAACAACTTTCCCCTATGGAGAAATCCCATGTCCAATGCAACTGACAGGAATATAAACAGAATTGATCCCAACTCTGGTAGTGTTAGAAGGGTCTGGAGGGAGAGGAACTTACTCTTTAGAGTCGTGGGTGATCTGGAGACTCAGGTACTGGATGGTGGCCTTCAGCTGCAGGAGACATGGGGGGGAAAGGGAGGAGGACATGAATGAGTCAGGTAGGTTTGATGATGTCATTTCAGTCAACGAAATGGTGGAGGTTGGGAGAGGGGAGACTGGATTAGTATTAGACATTCTGTAAACAAACACACAAAGCAAACAGGGTAAACTTCTAACACCCAAAGCAGTCCTTCTGTTTGACATTTCTAACACATTGATGGAAAATCAAATGAATGTGGAATCCATTCTTATTGAAAGCCTTTGATTGACCTACAAGTGCTACCCATTGATTCCCAGCCCATCTGCCACAGAAATGACAATAGAACACAAGACATTAATGACTGGTAAAACCTGACTTGAGCCAACATACAAGCGTACAGTGACAAGCTAACAAACAGTAATTGTCTCCTAGGACAGTAGTTTCCAACCTGTGAGTCAATTATAATAAATCAAAAAAGGGATCAAAATATCAATTGTCTTCCAAAAATAATAACAGTTGGGAGCATCTTGATGTTAGAAACTGTCAAACAAAAATCCATCTGTAATAATAGGCATTTCATGTGTTACTTTCACTGATAGAATTGACTAAGATATTTTATGTAAAAAAAATGGTGGTCCTCAAAAGCTTTTGACAGTTATTTGGTGGTCCCCGGAAAGGAACAGGTTGGGAACCGTAGTCCTAGAAATAAACCTGACTAGTGCTCAATAGCTCAACAACAGCTACTGACAGAGCAGACACACTAACTACTATAGGTTCTGCCACAGAAGAGAGTTTGGCCAGGCGAATAATGGAGCCCATCACTTTGGCCCTGTAAGAGCTATAAGGGAAGCCATTTTGTCACGAATGTGAGTGACTGCTCTCCACATTGGCCCTATCACTGTCACGCCCCTGAGTGCCTCAATCACATTACTGCTCAGATTAGTTTCTCCCCGTCTCTCTCACACACAAATACACACAGAGGGAGAGCAGTAGAGGAGAGAGGTTCCCTGCTCAAGGTGACACTGCATTGAGCCGGGACAGAGAGAAGACAGAGAAACATGAGAGAGACAAGCAGCACACAGCTGAGAGGGACATCTGAAGTGCTGAGGATAGCTTGAGAGCTGGAGCTTGGGTGCAGTGTGTGTGTGCTGGCCATGAGGTAAATTGAGATGCAGTCCTGTGGGTGGTCATCAATCACTATGATTTATGAATCTATTAGACCCCATTAATGGAATAACCACTTAATGTAGGAGAGATGAGAGAAAGAGAGTGGGGGGGGGGGGGTGGGGGGGGGGGGCAGAAAAAGAGAGAGAATGGGGGTGAGAGACACCTTGCTCACTCACTCGCCTCACTCATTAGTTATTCTGCCCTGCAATTCCTCTACAGCAGAGCTTCCAAAGGGGTGCACATTTTTGTTTTCGCTCTAGCACTACACACCTGATTCAAATAATCAACTCATCAAGCCTTTGGACCTGGGTCAGAGTGGAATCAGGTGTGTAGAGCTAGGGCCCTCCTTAGGGTCCCAGGAGCAGGATTAAGAAACACTGCTCTACAGAGACAGTAGGAATAAAGAACAGAACAGTCTTTTATACTCAGGTTGAAAGTGAAGCGAAGTGATAAGACTAGCAGTGAATGGGAACCTCTACCCATAGACAGAACAGGCTCTCTACGATAATAGAGTACCCTGATATATTGACATAAATGGACGTAACTGGAAAAGATCAGGTCAGGCCTGGGGAACTCCAGTCCTCGGGAGCCTGATTGGTGACACACTTTTGTGTCTAATAAACCACTAATCATGATCTTTAGTTTAGAATGCAATTACTTTAAAATCAGCTGTGTTTGCTAGGGATGGGGAAAAAGTGTGACAGCACTCCGAGGACTGGAGATGCCCATCCCTGGATCAGGTCATCATCATTGTAGCAGTATATCTCCTTCATCTAAGAAAGAAAGAACTCAGTTATGGGTCAAAATGATGCCCATCTAAGAAAATAACATTTTGGGAGCTCAGAATCAAATAGGATTCACTGTTTGCACTCCTACATCTAGCCATACCAAAGCAGCCAGGGCAGTCCTCCCACTGATACACCCTGGCAGTAGGCTTGTGTGATGAAAACATCTATCAACAACCAGATAAGACTGGCTTCAGACAGCAGACACTACTGCATATCATAGCACACATTACATGACCACTGCTGGTTCTGGAAAAGAATGAATGTCTGTCTGTCTGCCCGCCACAAGTGAAGAGAACCATTCATTCGTCTGGAACTCCTGACTAACTGAAAGCTCTCCAAATGAAGTGCTTTCACCGACACTGGTTCACTTAAAAGTAAATCATCAAAAGCACTGAGAACACTTAAAGACATGCTCGGGAACTTTGGCGACTAAGTATTTTTAAACCTCCCGCTTTGGGCTGGATGTGTCAATGTGTAGTTCATACAAACATTATTTTTTGTAGAATTACTGTCTTTCCTCAATTATCCACAAAATCCCTAGTTTGAAAACAGTTTTTCTGGAAGATGGGCTGCGCCACTTTCCCTACATTTCCCCCCACATGGGGCAGCCCCCTAGCAATTCAAGTTCTAGCCAATAAGCTTCAGTCCCTTGCCATTTGAGTGACAGCTAGCAAGTTGAACACACAGCAGAGCGAGAGAAAGAGCAATGACGTGGTGCACATATCTGCACATATGTGACTTAGTACGCAATTGTCTGGGACCAGTTTTGGCTCGTGACCTCTACTTTCAGAACTACTGGATAAAAAGAATACAAAAAGGTGAGTTGGGAATCTCTTTAAAACACTTACATTCATCACCCAGACTGTACTGTCGCTAACTGAATACGGTTAATTCATGCTGTCTGCAACTGCTTTCATGAATGGAAATGTGTTGCAAAAGCCTGTGTCCTATTCATTAGTGGAACCCGTAGCAAAACATTTTGCAACAGAAAATAAGCATTTGTTATTGCACAGGTTCAGATAGTGCCATCCTGTTTCTACCCGTTTTCTTCCATTTTGTGCCTAATGAAGGCAACCGTTGTCAGTTCTTTATGCTAAATTAAACATAGATAAATCAGGAATTAGGACTTCTGGAGATAAATCCAATCCCACAGTGACAAGCCTTCATGCAGGGTAGCAGCTCTCTTGATTTACCCAGCTAGCAGCCTCCTCTCCTGTCAATGGCTCCAGGGCACATTGATTTATTACAGAAACAACCAAACAGGTTGAAAATAGACACACACAGACACACTGGGCGATACATTCCCATCAGCATGTGCCATGTAGTGCGATCTCATCCATCAGCCCTCTAGGAGGAGTTGGAAGGAAAGATGTGTCTATCACTGTGGCAGAAAGTCCTTCCGATCTCCCCATGTCCTCAGGGATACATTTAGGGAGAAAGGAAGAGGTAATGATGGAAGGATTTGGGGTTAACTCAACAAACTACTCTATTGTACGTAGGGGCAGCAGTTAGCCTAGCGGTTAGAGTGTTGGGCTAGTAACCAAAAGGTTGCTGGTTCGATTCCCCGAACCGACTAGGTGAAAAATCTGCCGATGTGCCCTTGAGCAAGGCACTTAAACCTAATTGCTCCTGTAAATGACTTAAAATGTCAAATGTATCTTCCATATCCTTATTGGGTTTGCATAAAATAGGAATTAAAGGTAGGCGTAGCGAAATGACGCTGCCACGATTAGAGCTGCAGTTATTGAAATGCAAGACATCACTCTCACAAATCAAATCGTATTTGTCTCATGCGCCGAATACAACTTGTGTAGACTTGACATGCTTGCTTACGAGCCCATCCCAACGATGCAGAGTTTAAGAATAAAAATTGTAACAAGAGAAATAAAATACACAAGAATGAAGCTATATACAGGGACTACCAGTACCAGATCAATGTGCAGAGGTATTTGAGGTAGATATGTACATAAAGGCAGGGTAAAGTGATTAGGCATCAGGATAGATAATTATAAGTGTAAAATAAAGAACAGAATAGAAGCAGCAAATGTTGTGTAAAAGTGTGTATGTTTGTGTTGTGAATGTGTGGGAGTGTCAATGCAGTGCATTTGGAAAGTATTCAGACTCCTTTACTTTTCCCACATTTTGTTACGTTAGCCGTATTCTAAAAAGGATACAATTATTTCCCCCCCTCATCAATCTACACACAATACCCCATAATGACTAAATGAAAACAGGTTTGTAGGAATTCTTGCACATTTATTAAAAATAAAAAACAAATGCCTTACTCATAAGTATTCCGACCCTTTGCTATGCGACTCAAAATTGCGCTCAGGCGCATCCTATTTCCATTGATCATCCTTGAGATGTTTCTACAACTTGGAGTCCACCTGTGGTAAATTCAATTAATTGGACATGATTTGGAAAGGCACAAACCTGTCTATATAAGGTCCCACAGTTGACAGTGCATGTCAGAGCTAAAACCAAGCATGAGGTTGAAGGAATTGTCCGTAGAGCTCCGAGACAGGATTTTGTTGAGGCACTGATCTGGGGACGGGTACTAAAACATTTCTGCAGCATTGAAGGTCCCCAAGAACACAGTGGCCTCCATCATTCTTAAATGGAAGAAGTTTTGAACCACCAAGATTTCCTAGAGCTGGCCGCCCGGCCAAACTGAGCAATCGGGAGAGAAGGGCCTTGGGTCAGGGAGGTGACTAAGATCCCGATAGTCACTCTGACAGAGCTTCAGGTTTTCTCTGTGGAAATGGGAGAACCTTCCAGAAAGACAACCATCTCTGCAGCACTCCACCAATCAGGCCTTTATGGTAGAGTGGCCAGACGAAAGCCACTCCTCAGTAAAAGGCACATGACACCTAAAGGAACAAGATTCTCTGGTCTGATGAAACCAAGATTGAACTCTTTGGCCTGAATGCCAAGCGTCACGTCTGGAGGAAACCTGGCACCATCCCTATGGTGAAGCATGGTGGTGGCATCATTGTGCTGCGGGGATGTCTTTTTGTTAGGATTGAGGAAAATTAACGAAGCAAGGTACAGAGAGATCGTTGATGAGTGCCCTGGAGAAGGTTCTCAGACCGGGGCGAAGGTTCACCTTCCAACAGGACAACGACCCTAAGCATACAGCCAAGACAACGCAGGAGTGGCTTTGGGGACAAGTCTCTCCCGGACTTGAACCCGGACTTGAACCCGATTGAACATCTGTGGAGAGACCTGAAAATAACAGTGCTGTGACGCTCCACATCCAACCTGACAGAGATTGAGAGTATCTGCAGAGAATGGGAGAAACTCTCCAAATAAGGTGTGCCAAGCTTTTAGCGTCATACCCAAGAAGACTTGAGGCTGTAATCGCTGCCAAAAGTACCTCAACAAAGTACTATGTAAAGGTTCTGAATACTTATGTAAATGTAATTTAGTTTTTTCTTTGCAAAACATTTTAAAAAATGTCTAAAAACTTTTTTGTTTTTGCTTTGTCATTGTGGGGTATTGTGTGTAGATTAAAAAATATATATATTTTAGAATAAGGCTTTAACGTAAGAAAATGTGGAAAAAGTCAAGGGGTCTGAATACTTTCCGAATGCACTGTCTATATAGTCTAGTGAATGTGCGTAGGATATGTGCAAGATAGAGTCAGTGCAGATAGTCAGTTAATGGTAGCCAAACTATTTAGCAGTCTGGCTATTTAGCAGGCTTGTGGGAAGAAGCAGTCTCAGAGCCTGTTGGTACGAGAGATGATGCTCCGGTAAGGTTTGCTCACATCGGCCACAGACAGTGAGATCACAGTCATCCGGAAAAACATGGGCTTTCACGCAAGGCACAGTGTGATATTTAGCTCGTTTGAGAGTTCTGCGTCGGTGGGTAACTCACGGCTTGGTTTCCCTTTGTAATCCGTTATCGTGTGCAAGCCCTGCCACACATAATATTGCAGCTTTTCAAGTCTCTCTGATAGGAGACTCTCGAACAAAGCTATTCTTGAGTGACTGAACCTTTGCCAATAGAACGGAGAGGAGTGCCGTTCAGTTCTCTTTGCCTCAATTTGACCAGGATTCCATCTCGCCGGCGGCGTTTTGGTAGCTTATGAAACAAAGGAATAGGGTGAACAGTGGAGTAGCTGAGTCGTGGAACAGTGGAACAGCTGTCGATCTGATGTCCAGAAGTGCTTGGTGGTCATTATGTGATGATAGTATGAACTTTCTGTACAAAAAATTAAGATAAACACGATAAAAGTCACTAAATAACAAAGTTGGGTTGGAACTCGTAAGATGTCGCCCAGTATCTGCGCATGAGCACGGTTCGCTTCACACTCATACAGTGTGGGAGCCACGGGACCAAAACAGCAGAGAAGTTGAGCTTCATGCTGTTCACTTTCTGCATACATGTCAGATCGCTGAGTCTACCTTTAAAATCTTGATCATTGTAATTTTCCCTAGGAATGGATCTGCAATGTATCTTTGAAGAGAGAGATTTTAATTTATGTCTTGATTTGTACACTATACCCACATCATTATATCTGCACCAGTTTTACCAGCCTAGCCCAATCCTTAGCTTATGATGAATTTGCCCTTGATACAGTGCAACATTCTCTCCATGGAGAATAGTCCCAACTCACCTGAGAGTTACTCTATCAGACAGCACTAGATAAAACAGTCATAAGTATCAATGAAGAAGCAACATTGTGCCAGAAGTGGGAGGATTCCCATTCATCACATTACGACTTTGTTGTGGCACTTCCTACCACAACCATCATCAGTCCATGTCTAGCCCAGCCCTGCCTCCAGCCCAATGAGCCAACCACTCTACGCCTAACCTGAGCCTTCCTGGCCCCTCTATCTCACTCCAACTCTCTACCTCGCTCACCCCAGCTGTCACTCACTCACCTTATTGATCACTATGGTCAGACAGTCCACAGATGAGATACAACACAATTATTCACCTCCCGCCTGGAGAGACCTACCAAATTCCCACTGACCTTTTCCTCTCCTCCTCCTCTCCATCCCTCCCTTCTCTCTTTCTCCCTCCCTCCATCTTACCTCCAGGGTGTCCTTGAAACTCCAGCAGCATTTATTAGTTCACCCCACAACCGCGGGGGAGTTGCTGGCTTTGGTACTCGGGGAGTGAGGGAGAGGACAAGTCGACATTTGGAGAAGTGCGGTATCATGGAATTAGAATAACTCATTCTGATTCTGTGTATGGTACAGTGCATATTCCACTAGCATACTCATCTTGACTACAGCAGCTAGCATGTTTCATCAAGACAAGGGGTTAGGACTGGAAAGGAAATCTTAAGTAGGCCTACACACAGCAGGCAAAATAGTGTGTAGAAACACTGGAGAGTTGTCTTTTAAACTCAAACAAAGTGTTTTTAACAGTGGGACCCCCAATCCTGTGGGTTTCCACCAGCAAGGTTAGTTGAGGATACGCAAGGGTTTCAACTCAACATAGATCCACTGTCTGTCTCTCTGGGTAATAAAAGCATGGAGTAACCCCATAATCCACCACTCCTCCCAATCCACCAGTCCTCTCCCCGGTGAAATCCACTTCTCCGGTTTCACTTGATACGTAACTCAGCCAGCGAGGGTGGAAAGGAGAAAAATCTTCGCCCAGGCAAAAGTGACCCCTAATCTGATTAGTTGCCTACAATCCTGTTAGGCAGCCATATTGATGCATGTCCACGCTGCTCGCAGTTTTGCTACTGTCATTTCCTCCAACCTATCATCACTGGGCCACCTTCCCTCCCTCCGCCACTGACTGATTATGGGACGCTTCTCTCTCTTCTCTTCCTGCTTATTTGTGTACTGGTTGTTCCGGGTACTTCATCTTCTCCCATATCGTCTACTCTAATTAATGCTCCACAGAGTCCATTTATGAAAGGAAAAAAAGATTGAATCAAGTATGGTGGAAAATTAGGGAGAAAAGGTGACCTTTGTAGAAGTTAGTGTTTAATTTCTGTTGGCCCCATGATGCGCAAGTAGATGGAGAGGGAATGGAATTATGTAGTGTAAATAACATGAAGTGTTGGAATAATAGTGTAGGGGTGAGTTACATTCGTCTTGGTGGTGTGTGTGGGTGTATGTTTGAGGATGTTATTACTTACAAAGCAGACTATGATACACACATTCGCATCGGCAGCTAAATATATGATTCACACTACAGAAACAAATCATGTCTACAGAGAGAGAGAGAGAGAGAGCCCTCCAGAGGCCTGCCATCTGTCACCTCCGCTCCCCAGCACCTGCTGATGAGGTGCTGCTAGCCCAGCGCATCACCGCTGCTTGATGCCACACTACCAGAGCACGCTGGGCTAGCTGACAGACCTGCTTAGGATGTCTGTCTGCGCTCCGTTAGTGCTGAATGCCAGACACGTAAGCAGCACCGCTTCACACACACAAACAGATCCACACAACTACATACACACACCATTTTTTGGTTATAATGGGGACAGTAACATCAGTAATCTAAAAAAAATAATACTTTAACCCATTACAGTCTAAGCTCTGTCTAAAACGGGGGAGGGGGGGGGGTTCTACTAAGCTATATGGAATACCAAGGATCATTTTGCTATTTGATTTTGAATTTTAAAGACCCCTTTAAGTATCAACAATAATAGTGAAGACATCAAAACTATGATATAATACATATGGAATCATGTAGTAACCAAAAAAGTATTAAATCAAAATATATTTTATATTTGAGATTCTTCAAAGTAGCCACCCTTAGCCTAGATGGCAGCTTTGAACTTTCTTGGTATTCTCTCAACCAGCATCGGAATGCATCTCAATTAACAGCAGCTAAATTAATGAAAAGTTAATTTGTGGAATTTCTTTCCTTCTTAATGCATTTGAGCTAATCAGTTGTGTTGTGACCAGGTGGGGGTGGTATACAGAAGATGTGGTATACATTTTCTGGGTGGTATACAGAAGATAGCCCTATTTGGTAAAATACCAAGTCCATATTATGGCAAGAACAGCTCAAATAAGCAAAGAGAAATGACAGTCCATCATTACTTTAACACATGAAGGTCAGTCAATCTGGAAAATGTCAAGAACTTTTAACGTTTCTTCAAGTGCAGTCGCAAAAACTATCAAGCGCTATGATGAAACTGGCTCTCATGAGGACTGCCACAGGAAAGGAAAACAGAGTCACCTCTGCTGCAGAGGATAAGTTCATTAGAGGATAAGTTCATGCAGAGGATAAGTTCATCAGCCTCAGAAATCGGCAATTAACTGCACCTCAGATTGCAGCACCTCAGATTGCTTCACAGAGTTCAAGTAACAGACACATCAACTATTCAGAGAAGACTGCGTGAATCAGGCCTTCATGGTCGAATTGCTGCAAAGAAACCACTAGTAAAGGACACCAATAATAAGAAGAGACTTGCTTGGGCCAAGAACCATGAGCAATGGACATTAGATCGGTGGAAATCTGTCCTTTGGTCTGATGAGTCCAAATGTCCGATTTTTGGTTCCAACAGCCATGTCTTTGTGAGATGCAGAATAGCTGAATGGATGATCTCCGCATGTGTGGTTCCCATCATGAGGAGGTGTGATGGTGTGGGGGTGCTTTGCTGGTGACACGATTGGAGATTTATTTAGAATTTAAAGCACACTTAACCAACATGACTACCACAGCATTCTGCAGCGATATGCCTTCCCATCTGGTTTGCGCTTAGTGGGACTATCATTTGTTTTTCAAAAGGACAATGACCCAAAACACACATCCAGGCTGTGTAAGAGAGTGATGGAGTGCTGCATCAGATGACACGGCCTCCACAATCATTCAACCTCAACCCAATTGAGATGGTTTGGGATGAGTTTGACCACAGAGTGAAGGAAAAGCAGCCAACAAGTTCTAAGCATATGTGGGGACTCCTTCAAGACTGTTGGAAAAGCATTCCAGGTGACTACCTCATGAAGCTGGTTGAGAGAATGCCAAGAGTGTGCACAGCTATCATCAAGGCAAAGGGTGGTTACTTTGAAGAATCTAAAATATATTTACATTTGTTAAAACACTTTTTTGGTTACTACATGATTCCATATGTGTTATTTCATAGTTTTGATGTCTTCACTATTATTCTACAATGTAGAAAATAGTAAAAATAAAGAAAAACCCTTGAATGATTAGGTGTGTTCAAACTATTGACTGGTACTGTATTTCCATACATTTTTCCCCACAGGTACTGGGGGACCTTCAGACGAGTCTTGAGGCCTGTGGGCGTCTTAGAGCAAAACGGAGAACACCATAGCGTTCGTGAGTGTCACATCTTTCCATAGAAGAAATAATAGATTATAGGCCAAACCGTTCGGAGCTACAGATGATTTTGTGAAAAGACAGATTTTTCGGGATGTCTCATGGTCTGACAAACACCCCTCTAGCTCTGTCACGTTTCACCGCAGATGCGGAAGTGCACCATTGGTGGATTGAGACGCATCCAATGCAAAAAAACATCTCTCTAGCTTATATTTCAAATTTTTTAATGGGGATTTTTTATTATTATTATGCTAATTGGATTTCCGCAGGTGCGTGGACATTGACTCTAGGGGGTTAAAGGGCAAATTCGCCAGTTTTCAACTTCATATTCATAATCTCCAGCATTTCTATGATCTGTGGTTAAAAACATAAAGAAGAAAAGTCCTAAAAAAATGCATCTTTGTGACATCACAGGATAGGATTAAAAGTAAAGAACAATGATTTTCAAAACATGCAACAAGGTTCTAGCCCAAGTGAGAGTATTTCCTTGCTCCCCACATCACTGTGAATCTCATAGTGTTTGAAAAAAATCACTGTGTTACATGTTTGATGTCAACAGGTAGAAATGTTTAACTTTAAAAATGTTTCTACAAAACGTAGAAATGCGACGTTTTCACATATGCTGACACTGGTATTGTGATGGAGAGAATGAAAATGAGGAAGAAAAGTGGTGGAGTTGCCCTTTAAGGAAAATGTTTGTATATATTTCTTCATTTTAAATGTTTATGTTTAGCTCACATAATATAATGTCAAAGAATGCATTAAAGGTGTCTGTAAAGTAATAAAATAGGCAAAAACGAATGTAGACAATAAATGCATTTATATAGCTTCCAAAATATTTTTTACAATGGTGGGGGAGTACCAAGATGGAGGCCCGGTGGCTTCAACACAGCGCCCCCTATCAGTCATCTTTACAAATCTTTGGGTAGAACATGCCATACAAATGCGCACACACCACACACACAGATTGTTGGGGAAGAGCACATTTAGCTGAACCCAGGTTGGGCAGAGACGGTCCACATCAATACACTGTACTATTATAATGAAGCCATAGACTTACAAATGCAATTGCAAATCCTAGAAGCTTTTCCATTTCAGGTACTGCACTTAAAAGCTTTTCAATCCCAAACCTTGCATTCAATGCACACTCAAATACACTGACTGTACTACAATATATCCAAGAAAGCACATCGCTTCTACTTAAGAATTGGCACATCAATTACAATCTCTGGCAGTCCTTTATCCATGAAAATCGAAGGAAATGGACCTTAACATGAACTCCAGAGCTACTGTCTGTAGCCTTATACTCCAGTAGTAGAGGCGCTGCAGTAAATCTGTGCTGTGGTGTCCTGGCTATAAGAGGACTGTGGTGGTGCGGATCTGAGGCGGTGTCCTGTCTTTAAGATTATTAATGGAATCCAGGCTGGTTCTGCATGAATCTGGCCAGGCACCGTGACATTTTCAAACAGGAAACTGGAACCCCTACTGAGCAAATCCAGAGAGAGCGCAAGTGCTAAAGAGAGGGAGCAGCAGCACTGCTCTCAGTATATAACTAGCCCATCAATGGTCAGTAAAGGTGAAGGAGCACGACACTCTAAATCCACTCTGAAATTCTGGCAATGTATAACATGTAAACCTGACTGGGCAAAGTAGGCTGTGGGGGGTAGATGGAATGGAGGAGTTATTGACAAGGGAAGACAATATTTAATTTAGCCCTCCCAGCCCCATGCTTGGCAATAGGGTGCAAAGGACAAACAGCTAGCTCAAAGACAATCCAATTGTAAGGGCCGGGGCCTTCATACCCAGTTAGGTAGAGGCAAAACAGGGTAGCGTTCAACCACATTATTTATTTATTTCTATTTGTAGTGGTGCAAAAAATGTGTCAATGATAGACGTGACGATAGTATACAATGCACTCGGGAAGTATTCAGACCCCTTCACTTTTCCACATTTTGGAATAAATATATTTTATTTCTTGTCAATCTACAAACAATACCCCATAATGACAAAGCGAAACAGGTTTTTAGATTTATTTTTAGAAATACCTTAGTAACATAAGTATTCAGATCCGATGCTATGAGATTAGAAATTGAGCTCAGGTGCATCCTGTTTCCATTCATCCTCCTTGAGATGTTTCTACAACTTGATTGGAGCCCACCTGTGGTAAATTCAATTGATAGGACATGATTTGGAAAGGCATACACCTGTCTGTATAAGGTCCCACAGTTGACAGTGGATGTCAGAGCAAAAACCAAGCCATGAGGTCGAAGGAATTGTCCATAGAGTTCAGACAGGAATGTGTTGAGGCACAGATCTGGGGAAGGGTACCAAAAAATGTCTGCAGGATTGAAGGTCCCCAAGAACACAGTGACCTCCATCATTCTTAAATGGAAGAAGTTTGGAACAACCTAGACTCTTCCTAGAGCTGGCCGCCCGGCCAAACTGAGCAATTGGGGGAAAAGGGCCTTGGTCAGAGAGGTGACTAAGAACCCAATGGTCACTCTGACAGAACTCTAGAGTTCCTCTGTGGAGATGGGAGAACCTTCCAGAAGGACATCCATCTCTGCAGCACTCCACCAATCAGGCCTTTATGGTAGAGTGTCCAGACGGAAGCCACTCCTCAGTAAAAAGGCACATGACAGCCAGCTTGGAGTTTGCTAAACGGCACCTAAAGGACTCTCAAACCATAAGAAAAAAGATTCACTGGTCTGATGAAAACAAGATTGAACTATTTGGCCTGAATGCCAAGTGTCACGTCAGGAGAAAACCTGGCACCATCCCTACGGTGAAGCATGATGGTGGCAGCGTCATGCTGTGGTGATGTTTTTCAGTGGCAGGGACTGGGAGACTAGTCAGGATCGAGGGAAAGATGAACAAAGAAAAGTACAGAGAGATCCTTGATGAAAACCTGTTCCAGAGCGCTCAGGACCTCAGACTGGGGGAAGGTTCACCTTCCAACAGGACAACAACCCTAAGCACACAGCCAAGACAACGCAGGAGTGGCTTTGGAACAAGTCTCTGAATGTCCTTGAGTGGTCCAGCCAGAGCCTGGACTTGAGCCCAATCAAACATCTCCAGAGAGACCTGAAAAAAGCTTTGCAGCGACACTCCCCATCCAACCTGATAGAGCTACAGAGGATAATTAAAAAATCTATTTTAAAATAAGGCTGTAACATAATAAAATGTGGAAAAGGTCAAAGGGTCTGAATACTTTACAAATGAAATGTATTTCCACTAATATTTCTTTATGCAATAAATATTTTACAACTGGTCATGAACGGGTGTTTTTGCTTAGGAATACAGCAAATAATTTCACCTGTGCACCTGGCTGGTTATATTATTGAGCTGCCCAGTGACGCAAGCCTACCAGATGAGCTAAACTACTTCCATGCTCGCTTCGAGGCAAATAACACTGAAACATGCATGAGAGCACTAGCTGTTCCGGAAGACTGTGTGATCACGCTCTCCACAGCCGACGTGAGTAAGACCTTTAAACAGGTCAAAATTCACTAGGCCGCAGGACCAGACGGATTACCAGGAGTACAGAGCGAGCATGCGTTGACCAACTGGCAAGTGTCTTCACTGACATTTTAAACCTCTCCCTGTCCGAGTCTCTAATACAAACATGTTTTAAACAGACCACCATAATCCCTGTGCCTAAGAACACTAAGGTAACCTGCCTAAACGACTACCGACCCGTTGCACTCACATCTGTAGCCATGAAGTGCTTTGAAAGGCTGGTCACGGCTCACATACACCATTATCCCAGAAACCCTAGACCCACTCCAATTTGCATACCACACCAACAGATCCACAGATGATGCAATCTCTATTGCACTCCACACTGCCCTTTCCCACCTGGACAAAATTAACACCTATGTGAGAATGCTATTCATTAACTACAGCTCAGCGTTCAACACCATAGTGTCCTCAAAGCTCATCAATAAGCTAAGGACCCTGGGACTAAACACCTCCCTATGCAACTGGATCCTGGACTTCCTGACTGGGCCGCCCCCAGGTGGTAAGGGTAGGTAACAACACATCCGCCACGCTGATCCTCAACACAGGGGCCCCTCAGGGGTGCGTGCTCAGTCCCCTCCTGTACTCCCTGTTCACTCATGACTGCACGGCCAGGTACGACTCCAACACCATCATTAAATTCACAGATGACAACAGTGGTAGGCCTGATCACCGACAACGACGAGACAGCCTATAGGGAGGAGGTCAGAGACCTGGCCGTGTGGTTCCAGGACAACAACCTCTCCCTCAACATGATCAAAACAAAGGAGATGATTGTGGATGACAGAAAAAAGAGGACCGAGCACGCCCCCATTCTCATCGACGGGGCTGCAGTGGAGCAGGTTGAGAGCTTCAAGTTTCTTGGGGTCCACATCACCAACAAACTAACATGGTCCAAGCACACCAAGACAGTCATGAAGAGGGCACGACAAAACCTATTCCCCCTCAGGAGACTGAAAAGATTTGGCATGGGTCCTCAGATCTTCAAAAGGTTCTACAGCTGCACCATTGAGAGCATTCTGACTGGTTGCATTACTGCCTGGTATGGCAACTGCTCGGCCTCCGACCGTAAGTCACTATAGAGGGTAGTGCGAATGGCCAAGTACATCACTGGGACCAAGCTTCCTGCCATCCAGGACCTCTATACCAGGAGGTGTCAGAGGAAGGCCCTAAACATTGTCAAAGACTCCAGCCACCCTAGTCATAGACTGTTCTCTCTGCTACCCCACGGCAAGTGGTACCGGAGCATCGAGTCTAGGTCCAAGAGGCTTCTAAACAGCTTCTACCCCTAAGCCATAAGACTCCTGAACATCTAGTCAAATGGCTACCCAGACTATTTGCAGTGCCCCCCCCTCTTTACACCACTGCTACTCTCTGTTGTCATCTATGCATATTCACTTTAATAACTCTACCTACATGCACATACTACCTCAACGAACCGGTGCCCCCGCACATCGACTCTGTTTTAGTACCCCCCTGTATATAGTCTCGCTATTGTTATTTTACCGTTGCTCTTTAATTACTTGTTACTTTTATCTCTTATCCGCATTATTTTTAAACTGTATTGTTGGTTAGGGGCTCTTAAGTAAACATTTCACTGTATTTGGCGCATGTGACTAATAACATTTGATTTGATTATTATTATCATCATCATCTTTTTCGTTTCTACTTCGTCAAAAGAAGTTGTATTTGGACTTTAGGAATTACTCTAACTCTATTACTAATTTAATCTACAAATAAAGTTGATCAAATTGATTACACTAATATTTTATTGTAATGGAAATTAAAATAGGCCTATGTTTTTTCTAGTAGAATTATACAAAATATATCTTGGACTTTAGTTACAATGAGAGTGCAGAGGTTCAGTGTATAGTGTAGTAGACTAGTGATTCAAAAGAGCAATAACTGCACATTTGGTAAAACAATTGTTGACATTTTTTATACATTAAATACATGCTTCATCATGTGGACAAATATCCTGCCTCCATTGTGTTGTGTTATGGAGAAAATGGGGGGGGGGGGGGGGGGGGGGGGGTCATGTTTGCAGTAACTGAAAAAAGTTACTGCCGTTTTCCTTGGTTTCACTGTAACTGCCATCACTCAAGTCAGCTTTTTACCTTGGTTTTACTGAGCTTTGGGCTGCAGTGTCTATGGTTTGTTTACCTTGGTATTATCTATTGTTCTTTGCTGATAGAAGTATCAAATTATATGACATTGACAGCCACATCCAAATAAATATAATAACACAAGTTTGTGTTAAAAAAAAATATTTGTCATGGAAACGTATTCCAGTGGGTGTACCAAGCAAGAAGGCAGTAACTGCCGGCTACGGTCAAAGGTCATGTCAGAGGTCAGGGTAAATATGAATAAAAAATAACCTCGCAGTAAAACAACATCTCCAATGATCTGCCTACAATGTATTTTGCTGGACAATAAGAAAAACGTTGAAGCAACTCCTGCTCTTTTGCTTGGTAGGGCAGAGCAGTTAAGTGTATAGTGTAGTAGTCTAGTGATTCTTCATCCATTGAGATTGTGTTGTGTGTTTTCTCCAGGGCCAGGTAACATGTGAGATGGCATGGCAGCACGGCCGGGTGTGTGATTAACAACGATTAAGTGGAGAAGAATTCAAGAGGAGAAGAATAGACACAGACCCCTGATTTATGAAGACCTTCATCAAGAAATGCCGTAAAAGTCCAATAAAATGTGATAATATCCAGCTCCCGAGTCCAGACTTCCTGAGGAAATGCCAGGTAGTAGAGTAATAGGGAGAATATTAACCAAATCAAAACATAACAGTTTATTGCAATACAACTTTAACCCCCACACCCTCTCTGTGAACCCTCCTAAATTCATACTAACTCCCTGCATTTAACACTGGAAAATTAAGTCCAAAATTGGGGCAATGTTATTAGAGTAACTCTCTCAGAGAAGATTGGGGAGGGAGGGTCACAGAAGCAGCAGTACCTCTGTCCCGGTGGGCAGCAGAATACTAGCCGTCAGATTAACTCAGACTATTAGGGTGCCATCTGACATCACTGCTGTCTGACCGACTGACAGCACAGTCCTGAAGGACAGACAGAGGCCTGGTGGTGGTGGTGCACTCTACTCTGGAGGACGAGAGGAGAGAGTAGAGGACAAGCAAGGGTAGAGAAGTCACAGCACTCTCTGCATTGCAGTGATGATGAGCCGAGCTGTTGCAACAGTAGAGTCAGTGTGCCCTCTGCCCATTACCTGGTTCATGTGTTGGGAACAGGGAAGCCCTGCCACACCCTCCTGTTCAACCACAAGGCGGTGTCAGGCACAAAGACAAAATGGCGGTTACACATTTCCTTGGATTTGAATGACATTTGAAATGTAAAACATGTGGCAAAAGAACAAAGACACACATGCATACATAGCCAACATTAAGCATCTCTCAATTTCAGGTGCCCTAATGCTACACCCTTCTCCAGAGGCTTGGGTTGGTGGAACCAGTGCCAGTGTTGACCACAGGATGTATATTGTATATTGTATATTGGCCAGCTCAGTGCCATTAAATGCTACAGAGACCTCGGTGCCAGTGAGACAGATGTGCAGCCAGATGCTTTCAGCAGAAGTGAGAAGAAGCAGCTCTGCCTAAACTTCCACACAACACAACCACCTCTGAGCTCGGGCTCTGGCTCTTAATACTGCCTGGCAGGCAGAGAGGCAGATGAGAGAGAAGGGGAGAATAGACAGAAGAGAAAGAGGGGGAAGGAAAGGGGGTGGAGGAGGAGGAAGAGAGGGAGCATACAAAGCCACTGCTGCAGCTGGCTTATTGTTTCACAAGACCACGAGGCAGCACGAGACCTTTCAGAGGCCGCCGCCCCCTGTCTGTCAGTGAGGTCAGCAGAGGTCAGGTGAGGTGAAGAGAGCCCTGTAATTGGCTACTGCTTTTAGGCCCTTCTACCAGCTCACGACACACCACTATAGCCAAACAACAAGCTCACAGAGAGACACTGTCCCAATTAGGGGGGAAAAGGGACCTTACAAGGGACCCTAGTCTGCTTGTTATTTTCATGACCTCTCCAGATAACATGTGACTGGCATTAATGGTGAACACAGCCAGATTGGTTAGTCTACAGAACACAGACTGAGTGCACAAAATATTAAGAACACATGCTCTTTCTATGACATATACTGACCAGTTGAAATCTATGACCCCTTATTGATGTCACTTAATAAATGCACTTCGATCAGTGTAGATGAAGGGGAGGAGACAGGTTAAAGAAGGATTTTTAAGCCTGGAGACAATTGAGACATGAATTGTGTATTCAGAGGGTGAATGGGCAAGACAACAATTTAAGTGTCTTTGAACGGGGTATGGTAGTAGCTACCATGCGCACCGGTTTGTGTCAAGAACTGCAGCGCTGCTGTTTTTTTTACGCTCAACAGTTTCCCGTGTGTATCAAGAATGGTCCACCACCCAAAGGACATCCAGACAACTTGACACAATGAGTAGGTGTCCAAACTTTGACTGGTACTGTATATTGTATAAATACGCACATATTTTCTTTTAAAAAGGGCAAAGTTGACATGTATGAGCTTGTATAACAGTGCAGCAGCACAGGGTGCCTTTACTGTAAACACAAGTGTAGTAGGACACAAAGGAAGGATCACCGCTTGGGTGTAAGATGTTCAATATATACTTATTTCTTTATGCTTCTCTGAGCTCCAACTAAGCAACATCTTAAGTATCTAGAGTAAGTGACGTTTACTCTTACCATCTGTGTCCGGCTGCGGTGGTAAGGCTGGATGATGGGAAGGCCCAGGGGTGTCACCCACTCTACCGTGCTGCCTGACTTAGCGATGAGCCTGGCGCTCTCCGTCAGCCAGTCCTGAAACAGAGGGCCCCGCCACGGGTTAGCTAATGGGAGGAGAGGTGGTCACTCAGTGAAACTTAAGTAGGACACTTAAAACACCACTCACAGGTCACAGCATGCAACTGCTCTGCTGCCAGCTACTGTAGATACACATCAGAGCTAGGGGATTCAAATCACTTTTGTCATCTACTGTTGACTGGTGAGTACATATGGACTATGTTCTGCTCAAATTAGGATGTTTGTGAAATTGAGGAAGCTTTTAGAAAATAGACATTACATTCACTCAGCAGCTTGAAAGTATGATCAGGTTAAACATAGATGCAGCTTCTTCCGTGATTACTTCTATCCAGTGCCAACAGCGTTTTCGTATAAACAGATGGACAGTTGTTGCTTGCAGACAGTAGAACACTACACTAGACACATTACAGTGCTGGGCTGGCTGAGTCTGTTCACTCTCTCTCTCTCACACAGATTCACTCTCTAGGAATGGAAGCCATATTAGCGTCCCAGAGGTCATCATCCACTGCCCATTCATCAGACTGTCCGTGTTCCTTGTGGTCCACTTTCTCTCTCCCTCGCTCCTCTTTCTCCTCCCTTACCCAGGCAGAGAGGAGAGGAGGGGAAGAGGAGAGAGGGATTGATCATGTACTTAACCACTGCTGCTCTCTCTTTGAGCCACTGCTGTGTAGACCCAGCAGGACCCGACCCATTTAGAGATGAACCAGGAGCAGGGGCGAGGCGAAGGGGGGATATTTCATGTCTGCCCTCACCCCCTGGTGAGCTAATAGAAACAGTGGGTGGTGGGTCCTTAAGATAACCTGATCATTCTCACTCCTATGGTTTTAATTTATGAGACCGTACCAGGTGCTGGTGAATGTCGTCCTAAATGTATGTGAACTATAAAGGGGATGAAAATGATGAACGAGCACGGCTATTGCGCTAATAGTAAAGTCAATTAGTCGTTATTAACAAGTTCACACACTCATTTTGCGCGCTGGGTGAACTGTGGAGACTGCATATGCAGCAGGTAAATGGATATATTAGTAATGTGTGTCGTGTACCTGGATCTCTCTAGTGCCGGTGAACATCTCCTTCAGACTGCTGAACACCTGGTGGACCAGGTAGTGAGAGGCATCCCATACATACTCCTGCAATCACAACACACACATCTCAATGGCAGGACAATACATATATCCAAATCGAGCACATTATTTACTAATTTATTTGCACATATTCAAAAAGAGTAAAAGGACCAAGTACAGAACCCTGAGGAACTCCACAAGGTAAATGATGGTCTGTTCCATACAATTAATGGATTGATACATGTATTAGGGCTGAGCGATATGGCCAAAATATCATATCACAGTATATATTTTTATTAATTGGACAGAATGACAATATTTAACGTTTTTGAATAATAAAAGTTCTACATTTGTTTTATGAGTAGTGTGTGACCCTAGGGTGGCAACACATACATTCTAAGGAATTTCAATGGGTCTTTCTCCATTCTGATTGTTTTATACTGTTCAATTCAACCAAAAATAATTTTCAGCATTTTCATATATTTCTGTATTTCCTGCACTCATTTGAGAATTTCCACACTGCCACGTAGGGCTGCACGATATGGGCAAACAATCAAGGCTTTATTTTTAACAAAATGTTGCGATTTAGAGCAAAAGCCTTGGATGAACTGTTGGAATCATGGAAATAGAATGATTATTCTAATTCTATAGTTAGAATATAATAGTGGGCACCTTGAATACAGTGTTGTTTGACATGACAACGAATGAAAATGCCAGGGAGGAGTTATTGTGACAAGGTAGGAACCAAAGTGTTGATACGTTTTCCTAGTGAACCCTATAATCTTTGGCTACATTGAATGTTTTCTCTTAGCTACTTCATGTAGCTAACATATTCTTGCATCGCATATTCCTTTTTGATTTAGAAGATACTGTTGCACAAACAACATGCTGATTTAGGTCTACACCATCACCGGTATTATCAAGCTGTATAGCTAATTATGTTTGCTCTATTAGCATTAGCGGCTAACACGATTTAGGCCCAACTTGCTCAGAAAAGAAACTAGCCGTTTGCAGATGTAAGAAACACAAAGTAATAGTGTAATTATAGAACTCTAGTGAGTTTATATTAAGAAGCAAAGTGAAAACAGCATCATTGTCATCAACATTGTTGCATGTGCTGCATTGACCATGCAGAATGAACGCAAGTGTCTTGTGGTCGAGGAACAACAAAATGTGCCCCTTGAGTGATGGGGGGGGCTATGTCTGTGTGGAAAGTGGCATGGAGAGAGAGAGAGAGAGAGAGCAGAGAGAGATGACTCAAGTAGCGGAGTAAACTATAAAAATGGGCGTTACACATGGCATATCATATTCAACAAACCAAACATTCAAATACAGTTATAGAAGGTAAAGTAAAAACGCAAGAAGGTCTGTGCATCAATACCGGTATATCATAAAACTGCTCAGCCCTAGTTGATAGGCGCAGATGGTTTAAGGGTCATTAAATATTGTGTGGCTGAAAGGCGGGTGGGTGGCGGGAGGGTTGAATAAAGAGAAACGATACCTTAATAAATCCATAAATGTATAATTATTGTGCAATTTATATAGGCTACATTGAGGTTTTATTTAATTATTTTAGGCTATCTAGTATTATTGCATACACTTAAACTTCAGGTCTTATCTGGACATTGACTAACCAGAATAACCTATTGTTTTTTGGCAAACTCCAAAGTCCTCTGATAATACTAGTCCCGTGCGAATAGACATTCCTGTGTTTTGAGATACATGTCTGGGTTTGACAGGTTTTGCTCGCGGTTTGAGCAAGAAAACAATAAGTGATTTGGTAAATTGAACGAAGTGCATAGCCTATATATGAAGGGCCTACATGTATCAACTTTCACAGTGAATGCTTTTGTGCGAATTAATTGAACATTGCCAAATGCATCATTAAAAAATATTGCGTCTATTTCATGCAACCCTTGCTGTTAATAGATCGCAAAGCAGCATACAACGTTTGGAACAATTTCACTTCCTCATCCATAACCTAAAAACGCATACCAAGTGCATACCAAGTTAGCTGTTTAGCTCACATATGAAGGCTGGGTGGCAAGTAGGACATCTTCTACGGCAGATCGCTAAAATATCCTAATGATTATCATCACACTTGCTCATTTCAAATATAATAGCGACACTATATCAAAGATGGTTTGGTAAGGTTTAGAAACTTGGTAACCAAGCTCGAGATATAAGTGTAGCCTGTTATCGCCTGGACTTGTTGAAATATCTTCACGCATAGAAAAAAAAAAACTCCAGCCTTCCGTTATATCTGTAAAATAATAGAAAAAAGAGAAAGAACGTTCTCTAGTAATACTAGTCCTGTGCGAATAAGGCCATAGCCTCAATAATAACTCCTGCAAAATTAAGCATTTCTTCGAGTAAAATGATACACCAAATGTAGGCAAAATTTGGACTGGACTGGAGAAATATATATATTTTTCTGCATCTTGAGAGAATGCAATGCTCAGTTATATACCATCTGCAGAGGTGCTGTCTTTATCATAACAGTGTCATAAAATCGGATAGTATTTTAACCACATAAAATATGCATCTAAGCCGAACTGAAATCTTATTAGAAAGACATTGGGTCGTTTTCACAGCTTTCTTTCTCCTTACCACCGGTTAAACTGATGTCATTAGGACATTTTGCACAGAAAATCTCTCCCAGTTTTTTGTTGCATTATTCTATTTTCTCGCCAGTCCCTAGACGTTTTTGCTCCACGAAAGATGACAGAAAACTTTACCAATTTCAACAAAATTGAATAATTAATAATATCGATCTATTACATTATTCTGTTGCGCAAAGGTTTATTTAGTCTTCTAGGGCAACATAATGACAAAAGAGAAGCCCCATCTAATTATAGACAAGTCGACTAACACATAGCCTACCAAAATGTCGGAAATTATAAGCAGAAACAAAAAATGGATATCAGTGTGTGGTGCCACTAGCTCCCAGCTGCTGCCTGTCAATCCCAACTCCTTCCCAGTTCTGCTGTTGGGGGAGCACAGAGGTTTTACTGTACCCTACCACAGGGCCACTTAGACAGGCTGTGAGGCCACGGAACTGCCATCAGCACTCTCATTACCCCTGACTCCACTGTAACTATTGACATCCCAACCACCACATCTACATACTCAACTGTATGATTGTATCAACTGGGGGGGGGGGGGGGGGGGGGGCTTTCTCTACTGTTACTTTCTCTACTGTTATCAATTACCATAATACAGTAGGTTATGAGGAGACAATTACCATTTGTATAGGTATCAATGATTTTGGCATAGAATTTTACTGAGAATAGGGGTATTAAATTCATGGTGATATTGCTGCGTTGAACTAAAAGGTTATGAGAAGTACGATTGTCACATTACAGTGGTATATAAATCTCAGTATGATCAGACGGTTTCCCCAGCTGTTCCACTGTAGTAATCATTTCCCATTACACTGTTCCCAGATTCCCTGTTGAACTAATTACAAATGTTAACATCTCTCTGGCTATGAGAAAATAAACTCTAGGGGGGACAGAAATTGAATTTCTGAATGTTGGGGGGGGACATGTCCCCCCTGTCCCCAGTGAAAGTTGCACCCTTGCTACTGTATTATAACAGGCCTACGTGCTTGTGTGAAGTACCTAAAGATCAATAAAATCAATGGCTATCATAGATGGATATACAGTGAATGACATCAGTCATCAGTATGACACACATGGGAATGTATCGCTGTGTATGCCATTTCTCGTAACACAGTCATATGATATAGGAGATTGTTATATAATACTGTTAAGTATTCATCTAGAAAGTACATAGTGACATCATAAAAACCAACAACAGCTCTCTTTGGGGATTTGAAGTGGTCAAATGCTACAGAAGGGGCGGAAGGTAGCCTAGTGGTTAGAGCACTGGACCAGTAACCGAAAGGTTGCTGGATCGAATCCCCAAGCTGACAAGGTAAAAATCTGTCGTTTTGCCCCTGAACAAGGCAGTTAACACACTGTTCACTGGTAGGCCGTCAGTGTAAATAAGAATTTGTTCTTAACTGACTTGTCTAGTTAAATAAAAGGTTAAAACTAAAAAACAAATAACAAAACAGCTACAATAACAGCTAATATGTGGCAGTTACTTTACAGCAGTATAATGTAGTGTTGTCACGATGCCAAAATGTTACTTACGATACCAGTCCAAGTATCACAATATCGAGTAGTATCGAAAAATCTGAGTGGCCTAATGTCCTGTTCGCCCCCAGGCGCTTATTCATGTTTTCTAAACGTTCTGCGCATGTGCTACGCAAAAACCTGTCACTTAAATTCACATTTCTACTCAATACATCACGTTGAATTTAACTTCACACTGTATAATTGAATACTGCATAGAATGGCTGATTTGCTCGTACACACACTGCTCCCAACTTTTAAAATGTTTAACACCAAACAGAATTTAAGGAGCACCAGAAAGAGAGATTTTTTAAAATAGTTTAGGCTTACAAATCCTACCTTTGAAGCACATCTCATGCGTAGCAGACCCTTTTTTTTCCATCCTGTGCCAATCAAATTTGCGTAGACCTACTGTCAAGTTACCAAGTTGTCAGCTAGCTAGGTAACATGACTAAACAACGTTGTTTGTTATCAAACCAATAATTTGCAACCCAGGAATAGTTTAAAACGGCCCGTGACATTGTTTGTGAAATTATGTAAAATACTCATGAATCCCGATAGAAAGAATAAAAGTTATCTCCGTTATTATGGGTCATATTCTTTTTAACCGTTTAAGCTAGAGACAAGCCATTTCTTTGCTGTAAAGCTGCAAGCATGCCTGTCCATTTCCCCTCTCAGGCACTCAGAGGCTGCGCATGACAGTGAACCTGCAGTCTACTAAGACCAGCCTGTGCTCTTGGTAACAGTCAATGAAATTATGTCAACTTTGCACGCTCTGCGCGCTGCTCCAATGTAACACCAGAAGACTCATCAGGGTCTGCATCCCCTAAATTATATTTACAAAATGGATGGAGGAACAGATGTGCAGGAAGAGTGGATGGAGAGAAGCAGGTGAGTGATGGCTGGAAGGGGATACTGCTGGCTGATTACAGTTGCAACATGAAAGTGAAGTGTATATTATTGGACCGGCGCATACCAGAGACTGGTGGCTGTCGCTTCAATTCAACTGAATATATAAACATTTTATAACAGGCTCCAGAAGGTTCTTTAGATCAGTAGGGGACGAAAATTTGGTAGTATCATATAAAATGGTACTACGGTATTCTAAAATGCTGGTATCATAAGTATCATGACGTTTTGGTACCGTGATACTACCGTGGTATCGGTATACACTAGTATAATGGTATAGCTTAGCCAACACCCGAGGATGGATAAATGGAACCAATCTTTATTGTCCTCACTGAGGTACTGGAGACTACTGGTAGGCCTTACCTTGGGGAAGTCATCAATCTCCTTGAGCCTCTTCTCTATCTGGAGGCGTCCTCCGTAGCGCGTCACGCCGTACACCACCGTCATCACCGTCTGCTTCACCACCTTCCTGCTGATGAAGCCCTCCAGCACCTGGGCGACCTTCAGACCCTTCTCCGCATCCCGCGCACGGAACTCTTCCACCTAGAAAACCCACAGAGAGCACCAAACACATTGTCATCTTGTCCAAAGGGAATCGCACTGACTCACAATAGTATCATTCACTGACTCTGACAGGCACAGAGCATTATTTGGGAGCATAAGAGCACCACATTGACTCAGTGTGCTACAGACAATACAATGATTTAGACTGTCAGTGCCTACGACACAGCTACCACACTGCCTCAATAGAGCAATTGCTTAGGCAGCACTTGGCTGTTTAGCCTGTACAGAACCTGCTGTACTAGTTATATAAGTGTACTGTCTGAATCAATGAACTGCAATCACTTTAAAGTTACACCGGGTGTATACTTCCTGTAAACATTGTAACCTGGATGATTGGGGCCCTGTGTGTACAGGAGGTGTTTCTCCTCCCTAGGACTCAGAGCAGAGATGATTTCATCAGCTGCTTTCTAATCAGAGCTCCCAGGGGTGAGTGGACAATGAGGTAGGAGAGAGCAGAGAGCACTGACACAGCACTATTCTGACGGGTAGCCCAGCTCATTGAGAACTCCTCAATGTACTCTGCTGCTCCAGTTAAATGAGGCTTGATGTTTTTGGCATGGCCGCACTGTGCTTTTTTATCACAGCATAAACACTCTCCACTCTCACCGGTGCTAAAATCAATAGGCTCACTATTAGCCTCAAATTATTTCCCCTTAAAATGAGCCGCATGTTCAGAGCAGAATCCTTGGGCTGTGCCTTCTGTTCTGCAGGAACTGGGGCAAAGATGTGCTCTGGGGTAAAGAGGTGCTCTGGGGCAAAGAGGTGCTCTGGGGCAAAGAGGTGCTCTGGGGCAAAGAGGTGCTCTGGGGCAAAGAGGTGCTCTGGGGCAAAGAGGAGCTCTGGGGCAAAGAGGCAAAGTAAGCCTGATGTAAGGCTGAGGAGAGCAGGTGCTGTTATTATAGACTGTTCTAAGGAAAAAAAACAGGTAGACTGTCATTCCCTAGGAGTCCAACCACCCAAGTAAATAAATAAAGAAGCTCAATAATGTAAGACACTCATCAAGGACATAGGAAGTTAAATAGAACATGAATTTGGGCATTACAGCCAAGCTGTTTTGACCGTTGGTGTTATTACTACAGTATAAGGGAAAGGGAAAAGGGGATACCTAGTCAGTTTTACTACAATGCACTCAACTGAAATGTGTCTTCCGCATTTAACCCAACCCATCTGAATCAGGTGGTAAGGGAATGGTGATTCAACCACCCCAGCATTAACTAGAACCCCTTCCCACTGCACCCTCTGGTGCCCAGGCTGACTGACCTGCTGTGCCACCCCGCTGTAGACATCCTGGGGCTCCTCGCAGGGAATAAGGTTCACAGAGGTGGCACCAATCACGTCTCGACCCAGGGCTGCATAGTGCTGCAGGCCGTTACACGAGCCATCCTGAGGGAGAGGAGAGACAGAGAGGAGAGAGAGAGACAGAGAGAGAGAGACAGAGAGAGAGAGAGAGACAGAGAGAGAGAGACAGAGAGAGAGAGAGAGATGCAACCCTATAACAGATCACAAGACTGGTGGATGGAGTCGAGTAGGCGGTGTGATACTGCTGGCAGCATTCGTTTCATTCAACAATGACATAGCCCACAGATTAAAATTTTCCCGAGGCTAGAGTAACAGACAATTAGGTACCAGTCAAATTACTACGCTCATTCCAAAAAACATCTGGACCTTGACTTCTCACAGAGACAGACAGAGAGAGAGAGAGAGAGAGAGAGACTCGAAAAGAATAGAAAGGAAAATAGAGAGCAAATAAGCAAGCAACTTTTATTGGAGTGGCAAATAAAAGATTAACCGTGGCCATGGATGGAGTCCTGAAGCAGCAGAGAAAGACAAGGTCAATGGGCTGCTCAGCTCTTTTAACTGGGCACCGATTGTTCTTACCCCTGCAGATTGCTCTACCACTGGCTCTACTACACAGCCAGAGCCCAGCCAACAGACAGAAGCTAACTGATGTCTGAACACACCATTTAGGCTGGATGACCATATTGCTTACACCTACAGTTGAAGTCGGAAGTTTACGTACACCTTAGCCAAATACAATTAAACTCAGTTTATCACTATTCCTGACATTTAATCCTAGTAAAAATTCCCTGTCTTAGGTCAGTTAGGATCACCACTTTATTTTAAGAATGTGAAATGTCAAAATAATAGTAGAGAATGCTCTTTCATCGCATTCCCAGTGGGTCAGAAGTTTACATACACGCAATTAGTATTTGGTAGCATTGCCTTTAAATTGTTTAACTTGGGTCAAACGTTTCAGGTAGCCTTTCACAAGTTTCCCACAATAAATTGGGTGAATTTTGGCCCATTCCTCCTGACTGAGTCAGGTTGCTAGGCCTCCTTGCTCGCACACGCTTATTCAGTTCTGCCCACACATTTTCTATAGAATTGAGATCAGGGCTTTGTGATGGCCACTTTAATACCTTGACTTTGTTGTCCTTAAGCCATTTTGCCACAACTTTGGAAGTATGCTTGGGGTCATTGTTCATTTGGAAGACCCATTTAACTTTAACTTCCTGACTGCTTTAACTTCCTGACTGATGTCTTGAGATGTTGCTTCAATATATCCACATCATTTTCTTTCCTCATGATGCCATCTATTTTGTGAAGTGCAACAGTCCCTCCTGCAGCAAAGCATCCCCACAACATGGTGCTGCCACCCCCGTGCTTCACGGTTGTGTTTCATCAAACCAGAGGACATTTCTACCAAAAGTACGATCTTCGTCCCTATGTGCAGTTGCAAACCGTAGTCTGGCTTTTTTATGGCGGTTTTGGAACAGTGGCTTCTTCCTTGCTGTCGATATAGGACTAGATTTACTGTGGATATAGATACTTTTGTTTCCTCCAGCATCTTCACAAGGTCCTTTGCTGCTGTTCTGGGATTGATTTGCACTTTTCGCACCAAAGAACGCGTCTCCTTCCTGAGCGGTATGACGGCTGCGTGGTCCCATGGTGTTTATTCTTGCGTACTATTGTTTGTACAGATGAACGTGGTACCTTCAGGCGTTTGGAAATTGTTCCCAAGGATGAACCAGAATTGTGGAGGTCTATAATTTTTTTCCTGAGGTCTTGGCTGATTTCTTTTGATTTTCCCATGATGTCAAGCAAAGAGGCACTGAGTTACAAGGTAGGCATTGAAATACATCCACAGGTACACCTCCAATTGACTCAAATTGTGTCAATTAGCCTATCAGAAGCTTCTAAAGCCATGACATCATTTTCTGGAATTTTCCAAGCTGATTAAAAGCCACTGTCAACTTAAGTGTATGTAATCTTCTGACTCACTGGAATTGTGATACAGTGAAATAATCCGTCTGTAAACAATTGTTGGGAAAATGACTTGTGTCATGCACAAAGTAGATGTCCTAACCGACTTGCCAAAACTATAGTTTGTTAACAAGAAATTTGTGGAGTGGTTGAAAAACAAATTTTAATGACTCCAACCTAAGTGTATGTTAACTTCTGACTTCAACTGTACCTATATAATCCTTTCAGATCTACATGGAGGGTCAAGTGGTAGGGGCTAGAGGTCAACGTCATTACCTGATGTACAGGAAAGTGGGAGATGAAGTGTGTGGGGTCAGGTGACCTGACGGCGTTGGCTATCTCCATACAGCAGGCCAGGGTTTGCCAGGGTTCATCTGCATTCTGCCACCACTTCTTACCCTGCCGTGGAAACATAGACAATGCAGTACTAGATACTCATAGACAATGCAGTACTAGATACACAACATTACTACTCAACGGTTCGATTATCTCCCAGTGGGTAGAATAATAATCTCAATCTACGAGCTCCAACAGTATGATAAGAAACAGAAAACATTGTTAGCAGACTGACGATGAGGGGGTTGTCTGCAGAGTCCAGGATGTCGTCCATGATGGAGTTGGCGTACTCCAGCCTGCCAGCCAGCGAGCTGCGTTTCTTCAGGCCCGTCAGGTTGACCAGGTGGATCTTCAGCCATTCCAGCCCGCCCGGCCCTAAGGGCTTCCCCTCCGCAAACACCAGGACGGCCCTGGTCACATCGCTGCCTAGGTGGTTGAAGTAGGGCGGGCACGGGTATGTGCGCCCACGGAAGTCCATGTTGTGGGGGAACCAGAAGACCTCGTCCCTCATGTGGTTGGCGATGGAGAGTTTATAGAGGGCGTCCATCCTGAGGCTGTGCATCTCACTGCACTTCTTCTTGGCATTAACCACCTCCCTCTTCAGGTGGGCCTTCTCGGCTGAGGTGAAGGTGGCCGAGTCCTGCTGGTTGTAGCGGGGAATCTTAGGAGCCTCGGAGTTGGGCGGCGGGACGTCCAGCTTCTCGCTACCCTTGTCATTGAAGATGGAGATGATGATGTCCAGCAGGGGCTGGTTGATCCTCCAGGCCGCGTTGCCCAACTGGTTGAGGGAGTCCAGCACGGCATGGAGGTCAGCATCCTGGCACTTCTCCAGCAGGATCTCATGCTGGTTGGCGCCTTCCACCGCACGCATCATTTTGGTAGGGGTGAGGAGGTAAGCTCCGAATTTAGACGAGGTCCAGGGCACGGGGGGGCACAGCATGGGCATCACGTAGGAGTCAAAGGTCAGCGTGGTGTCCATGGCGTCCTGCTGCATCTGCGTCAGGATGGGGTGCGGCTTTATGAAGCCGACCTGGAGCCAATCACAACACGAGAGATCTAATTAAATACAAATCATACAAATCCAGTACCAGTCCAATCAAATATATGCTCAAAACAGAGGTGAACGTTTCAATTAAGCTTCAGTAAAACAGGCACGCTTATTTGCTGTGACAACACATTAATCATGGCTTCAGCTAAGGTGTCTAGTTCATAGAAGTTTTATTTATAATTTTTTACAATCTCAATTTCAATCTAGTCTCATTGCTGCAACCCCCCAACAGGCTCAGAAGGCGAAGGTCGAGTCATGCGTCCTTCGAAATATGACCCAGCAAACTACGCTTCTTAACTCCCGCCCACTTAACCCAAAAGCCAGCTGCACTAATGTGTCAGAGGAAACACCATTCAACTGACAACCGAGGTCAGCCTGCAGGCGTCCGGCCTGCCCCAAGGATTCGCTAAAGCACGATGAGCCAAGTTAAGCCACCCCGGCCAAACCCTCCCCTAACCCGGACGACGCTGGGCCAATTGCACACCACCCTATGGCACTCTCGATCACGGCCGGTTGTGACACAGCCTGGAATCAAACCCAGGTCTGTAGTGACGCCTCTATCTCTGTGATGCAGTGCCTTAGACCGCTTCACCACTCGGGAACCCAGTTCATAGCAGTTTTAATCACGTGACAGCCGGAGATGAACTAACTACTCCCTGAAAGGCTTCACCATCCAAACCCAGACAGAAACAGCATTGTAGAGCACTACAGTATAAACCAACAGTGCACAGAGAGAGCTAAAGAGAGAGAGAGAGATATTATAACAGATTCAGTCCATCAACCAGGCAGAGCCTAACTGTGCATGCTGTAAAATCATTAGGCTGCACCCCTGCTGGCCTACTCTCTATCCCTCTGAGCCAGCACAGCAGAAGGATGGGTGGCCAGAGACAAGCTTCGAAACCCAGTGGACTCCACTGTCAAAGCACATCAAGTCCACCAGGTTGAGACGCCGGCAGGTGCTTCCCCCCCCCCCAACCAGGAACGAGGCCTCGGAGGACAAAATAGAAAGTGTCTTCATTTCCTTGTCAGTTATCCCAGGACAGTAAATCAGCCAGCCAATTAAGGGGACAGTAAAAAAAGGATTAGTTTGGAAGCCATTCGTCTTACTCAACTGCACCACCGTCCACTCTTGCAGGGAAAGCGGTTTTATAATTCATATGCCCATGAGCCAGACCGTGCAGGCAGAGAGTAATATGAGGGAGCTGAGCTGAGAGAGGAGAGCTGAAGACAGATGGAGAAGCTATGACAGACAGCCCTGTCCAAAACCAAGGTCACCTGTTATGTTCTGGCTGCTTTTCACTGCTGCACTACTGATCGATTTCGCTCATAAATGCCGACGTGAAGATTAAGGCATGAGCTGAGGAACCAACACTAAGCCTGGGAAATTGGGTGAATAAATTGGGAGAAAATAACTGGCATAAAATCACTTCAACTAACAATTCCACTCGAGTATATTCTTTACCTGTTTGTTACTACGGAAGGTGTACATGTGGTAGAGCACAGGGATGAGCTTTCGGTCGTAGGCAGAGCTGAGGATGTCGCTGTTCACTTTCATGTGCTTGACCATGAGGTCCACCAGGTAGGTACCCAGCTCCACCACCACCATGTGAGGCCAGTGGGTCTCGTCCCCCAGCAGGGAGGGACCAGAGCTATGCTCCGCCTCCAGCTTCCACCATCGCTCCCTAGGCAATACGTCAAACACCTGCAAGGCACAGTAAGGAGGTTTTCTTTAAGTCAAACAGTAGGTCAATTATTTTATACGTCTTCTAATTGCATGCAGATAAAGAACAGATAAAGACCAGATGTGGAGGAGTGTCATACCTTAGAGTCTTTGGCCAGTAGCTCAGTATATTCATTGTAGATATGGCTAAGCTTGTCCACCATCTGATTGTGTCCCTTCGTGCGGATGCAGAACATGTTGTGGACCCGGTTGCCTATCTCCTTGGCCAGGATGTGGAGAGACTCCCCACTGGGAGGCAGGTTGGACAGACTCTGACCACAGACAAAGACCACAGACTATCCGTATTTTATAGAATTACATTTTATGCAATGCTACAAAGTTGCTAAATAAACCTCAACCCTGAACTCTAAATACACCAGAGGTCTATAGGACCCACTGTCATAGATACTGCTGGGATTCAGTGGGTTTTACCTGAGGGATCCGAGCGCAGAACATTGCGGAAAGTCAAATTCAACTTTGGATCATTCAGATCATCACATTTCAAAAAGGTGATATTTAAAACAACATATGTGTGTATGACCCAAGCACCAATATACTGATAGTATTCAGCGGGTTATATACCTGGATCATGATGTCTACATAGTCCTTTTCATCCAGCAGACAGAGGTAGGGGTAGAGGCTGAGTCTGACGGCTTTCTGGGTGCTGCTGGCCAGGATCATCTTGCTCTCCCTCAGGGCCCCAACCAGGGCTTTGTGCCACACTAACCGCTGCACTGCCAGAAGGTCCCGCTGAAACAGACAACATAGTCTCACTGCATGGTCTCGTGTGTGGATGAAAACATGTTCTGCCTTATATCCACTCTGGACATGAGTTCAAATTTGACTTAAGGTTAAACAACAAACACATTAGATCTGTAGTATATGTGGTATTCAGCACATACAATTGAGGCCAAATACATTGAGTGTACAAAACATTAGGAACACCTGCTCTTCCGATGATATAGACTTACCAGGCGAAGGCCATGATTCCTTATTGATGCCACTTGTTAAATCCACTTCAAATCAGTGTAGATACAGAAGAGGAGTCAGGTTAAATAATGATTTTTAAGCCTTAAGACAATTGAGACATGGATTGTGTATGTATGCCATTCAGAGGGTGAATGGGCAAGACAAAATATTTAAGTGCCTTTGAACAGGGTATGGTAGTAGCAGGGCTAGGTAATAGACAGCTTTTGTACGATATATATTTTTTAAAGACGATGAATAAAATAGGTCGTAAATTCCTGGAGGAGATTATCTCCTCATGGCCACAGTATAGAGAGAGAGTGAGATTCATAGAGAGAATAAAGGAATTTCTTCCACCTCACAGAACTGGAGAACCGAACAACATTTATGTTCTGGAGAAGGTATAAAAGATCGGTGAAGAATCCAGCTACGAACTGGTCCGTTTGGTACAATTTTGTGAAACTCATGAGACAATATGGTCACATTACCATAACGCTGTTTATAAAATAGCCTCAGTTATGAGGCTTACATCTAATTGTTGTATAAAATGAATGAGTGAGGAAGGAACTGTTTGTGAAATTGTGTAATGTGATTTTGGACTGTTTAATGAAGGAAACTCCAATTCCCTTCGGAGTTTAACTAAATCAGAGGACCGCCCATGAGCACAGTTATTGTCTGGCGTCATGGGACAGGCCCTTTTCCGCTCTTCCGAATAAAACCCCCACCCAGGTTTTCTATCACCAGACCAGCTTACCTCGATAACAAGAGAGCTAAGGTTTGAGACCAGACCGAGCTTACCTAGATGGCTAAAGGTTGCAGACCAGCTTACCACGAGAGGGCCAAGGGTTTGAGTAGAGACCATAAACCTGAGTATAAGCTAAGGTTTGAGTAGATGGCTGAATCTTTTAACCATACCACGTGGTTAAACTCTTAGACTATCGATACCGACAGAATAAGAACAAGTCTTTGATATTATTTACTAGTCTGCAGCTAGGAATTCGGTATCATTGAACGCGAAGACCGACAACCGCCGAAATATCTATACTATAACGACATGAATGAATGTCACTCTGAACTATCCATTCTAACCATGACAAAGAGAGAGAGAGGGCGGACAGACTCTTCAACAGAAACAAACTTTTCAACAGAGATCCCGACGACACACTGAGCATAAATATATATATTGATTGCAATTGTTCCCGAATGCGTGAGCGTTCATGTGCAAAGGATTAGCATTTCAATTGTTATAATTATCAACTCTGTAGTGCCTTCTCAGCTGACCCCCACTCCCCTTTTGTCTAACAAGCCGTCATGCCGGTTTAGCCCACTAGGGCACATTCCTCTATCATTTCTTTGTAACCATATCTACTTTGTTTGTGTTATGCATTTCTGTGAATTACTTAGTTAGTAAATAAATGATTTTAAGACAATTGATGTATGGATGACTCATAGTGAAGACTGGGTTCGTGCAGATAACCAACCATTTACGACGTTTGGAATGAGACTTGAGGTAAAGAACGTGAGGTAAAGAATAACTCATTAATCAGAAGACTAAGTGATCAGACATTAAAATATCTGAAAGTTATATTAGGAAAATTATAACTTTGTAATCTAAATATTTTCCTTGGTGGCCCGACTTCCTAGTTAATTACAGTTACATGATTAATCAGTTTAAATCGCGTAATAATAATTAGAGTTATTTGATAAATAAGTCTTCAGTTTTAATGATGCCAAAGACACGACAATGGTCAGGACGTGACACCAACAAGGTGGAAGGACATCCAGACAACTTGACAACTGTGGGAAGCATTGGAGTCAACATTAACTAGCATCCCTGTGGAACTCTTTCGATACATTGTAGAGTCCATTCCCCGACGAATTGAGGCTGTTCTGATGGCAAAAGGGGGTGCAACTGTATGGTTGAGAAGGGTGAAGCTAAATAAATGGCAAAGAGGTCTGGCTGTACAACTAACTGGCAAACATACAGCAAATTGAGAAATTGTGACAAAACTGAATAAACTATACTATGAAATAAAGATAAATGACAAAGAATGATAGTAAAAAGCTTTGGAGCACCTTAAATTACATTTTGGGCAAAAAGGAAAACTCCGCTGATTATTATTATCTGACCCTGCTGGTCATCTATGAACGTTTGAACATCTTGGCCATGTTCTGTTATAATCTCCACCCGCCACAGCCAGAAGATGACTGGCCACCCCTCAGAGCCTGTTCCTCTCTAGATTTCTTCCTAGGGTCTGGCCTTTCTATGGAGTTTTTCCTAGCCACTGTGCTTCTACACCTGCATTGCTTGCTGTTTGGGGTTTTAGGCTGGGTTTCTGTACAGCACTTTGTGACATCGGCTGATGTAAAAAGGCTTTATAAATAAATTTGATTGATTGAGTCAAATGGCTCATTCATCCCAAAACCCACTGATATTGCAAAATACTTTAATATTTTTTTTTAAATTGGCAAGATTAGCAAATTTAGGCACGACATGCCAGCAACAAACGCTGACACTACACAAGTATATCTGACCAAATTATGAAAGACAAGCATCGTAATTTTGAATTCCGTAAAGTAAGTGTGGAAGAGGTGAAAAAGCCACCGGGTCTGACAACTTGGATGGAAAATTACTGAGGATAATAGTGGACGATATTGCCACTCCTTTTTGCCATATCTTCAACTATTGCCTACTAGAAAATGTGTTCCCTCGGGCATGGAGGGAAGCAAAAGTTATAGCCGACTAATCAGCCTGTTACCAACCATTTGGATGTGTTTGACCAGATCCAATGCTATTTTTCAGTAAACAAATTGACAGACTGTCAGCACGCTTAAAGGGAAGGACATTCAACAAGCACTTACACTTATTAAGCCAGCAGCATACCACCCTGCATCCCCCCCCCCAGGTAGAATCAGGAATTCCCCAGAGCAGCTGTCTAGGCCCCTTGCTTTTTAAAATCTTTACTAACGACATGCCATGTATGCGGATTACTCACTAAACACGTCAGCTACCACAGCGACTGTAATGACTGCAACACTTAACAAAGAGCTGCAGTCAGTTTCAGAATGGGTGGAAAGGAATAAGTTAGTCCTAAATATAACCCTAAACCTCAACTAAATATTGTAATGAATAATGTAGTAATTGAGCAAGGTGAGGACACTAAACTGATTGGAGTAACCTTCCATTGCAAACTGTTTTGGTCAAAACATATTGATACAACAGTAGCTAGGATGGGGAGAAATCTGTCCATAATAAAGCACTGCTCTGCATTCTTAACAGCACTATCAATAAGGCAGGTCCTAGTTTTGTCGCACCTGAACTTCCGTCCAGTCGTGTGGTCAGGTGTCACAAAGATGGACTTAGGAAAATTGCAATTGGCTCAGAACAGGGCAGCACGGCTGGCCCTTGTATGTACAGAGAGAGCTAACATTAAAAATATGCATATCATTCTCTCCTGGCTCAAAGTGAAGGAGAGATTGACTTCATCACTACTTGTATTTGTGAGAGGTATTGACATGTTGAAAGCACCGAGCTGTCTGTTTGAACTATTGGCACACAGCTCGGACACCCATGCATACCCCAAAAGACATGCCACCAGAGGTCTCTTCAACGTCCCCAAGTCCAGAACAGACTATGGGAGGTGCATAGTACTACATGGAACTCTATTCCATATCAAGTAACTCCTGCAAGCAGTAAAATAGTATGTATGTGTTCAGTAAGTATGTGTTCAGATTCAGAGATGGTGAGAGAACAGAAGTCTCCAGCCAGGTTGTAAAACCAGGTCAGCATCCAGGAGACTGTCATATTCCCCATCTCTCCAGGAGGAGAGAGCCCAGCTGACACCGAGCAGATATGCTGGCCTGGCCTGTAAAGGTGACTCAGCTCCCTCCTCAGGAGAGCCTCATTACAATATATTATCATGCTGCTCTGCCTGCTGTAAATGTTGCAGGACCACCAGGGACCCTCGTCCTCCCGCTTCCAGTCTGAAACATTGTCTGGAAATGCAGGGAGAGTTTAAACTGTAAATGCCAATGCCTGGCCCCAGACCACTGAGATATGGGGAGAGGGACACATCGCAGGAATAATATAGCTGATGTCTGGTGGCCTCAATGCATAATGTTCAAAGTTTTGACTGAAGTCTGGACACAAACTTTTCTCACAGATGACACTGACTGAACATTAAAAAAATACATAAACATCATGAAAATATATGATTTTGTCATTGGTAGTGCTGAGCGATTAGTGCTTTTTGAGGTCGGTTTGCGTCGTGCCTAAGAACAGCCCTTAGCCGTGGTATATTGGCCATATACCACACCCCCTCGTGCCGTATTGCTTAAACACACACCACACACTTTAAAAATATATATATTTTCCTTTATTACTTTAATATTTAATAATGTCTGCCCTCCAAATTCATATTCATTATATAAATAGGCCCGTTTAATTATGCCTGGCTTGCCTTTCAAAATCATTTAAAAAACTGTTTGCTAGGTGCAGGCAATAAACTATAGTGTATTTCAGTGTATTACTATTCCATACCGTGTTATTATAGTGTATTTCAGTGTATTACTATTCCATACTGTATTACTAGAGTGTTTTTCAGTGTGTTACTATTCCATACTGTATTATTAGTGTATTTCAGTGTGTTACTATTCCATACTGTATTATTAGTGTATTTCAGTGTGTTACTATTCCATACTGTATTATTAGTGTATTTCAGTGTGTTACTATTCCATACTGTATTATTAGTGTATTTCAGTGTGTTACTATTCCATACCGTGTTATTATAGTGTATTTCAGTGTGTTACTATTCCATACCGTGTTATTATAGTGTATTTCAGTGTGTTACTATTCCATACCGTATTATTATAGTGTATTTCAGTGTGTTACTATTCCATACCGTATTATTATAGTGTATTTCAGTGTGTTACTATTCCATACCGTATTATTATAGTGTATTTCAGTGTGTTACTATTCCATACCGTATTATTATAGTGTATTTCAGTGTGTTACTATTCCATACCGTATTATTAGTGTATTTCAGTGTGTTACTATTCCATACCGTATTATTATAGTGTATTTCAGTGTGTTACTAATCCATACCGTATTATTATAGTGTATTTCAGTGTGTTACTATTCCATACCGTATTATTATAGTGTATTTCAGTGTGTTACTATTCCATACCGTATTATTATAGTGTATTTCAGTGTATTTCTATTCCATACTGTATTCCTATAGTGTATTTCTATTCCATACTGTATTCCTATAGTGTATTTCTATTCCATACTGTATTATAGTAATATTGTGTTACTATTCCATACTGTATTCCTATAGTGTATTTCTATTCCATACTGTATTCCTATAGTGTATTTCTATTCCATACTGTATTATAGTAATATTGTGTTACTATTCCATACTGTATTCCTATAGTGTATTTCTATTCCATATTGTATTGCTATAGTGTATTTCTATTCCATACTGTATTCCTATAGTGTATTTCTATTCCATATTGTATTGCTATAGTGTGTTTCTATTCCATACTGTATTACTATATTGTATTTCTATATTGTATTACTATAGTGCATTTCTATTCCATACTGTATTACTATAGTGTGTTACTATTCCATACTGTATTCCTATATTGTATTTCTATTCCATACTGTATTATAGTAATATTGTGTTACTATTCCATACTGTATTCCTATAGTGTATTTCTATTCCATATTGTATTGCTATAGTGTATTTCTATTCCATACTGTATTACTATATTGTATTTCTATATTGTATTACTATAGTGCATTTCTATTCCATACTGTATTACTATAGTGTGTTACTATTCCACACTGTATTCCTATATTGTATTTCTATTCCATACTGTATTATAGTAGTATTGTGTTACTATTCCATACTGTATTTCTATAGTGTATTTCTATTCCATATTGTATTGCTATAGTGTATTTCTATTCCATACTGTATTACTATATTGTATTTCTATATTGTATTACTATAGTGTATTTCTATTCCATACTGTATTACTATATTGTATTTCTATATTGTATTACTATAGTGCATTTCTATTCCATATTGTATTACTATAGTGTGTTACTATTCCATACTGTATTACTATATTGTATTTCTATATTGTATTACTATAGTGTATTTCTATTCCATATTGTATTGCTATAGTGTATTTCTATTCCATACTGTATTACTATATAGCATTTCTATATTGTATTACTATAGTGTATTTCTATTCCATACTGTATTACTATATTGTATTACTATAGTGCATTTCTATTCCATATTGTATTGCTATAGTGTATTTCTATTCCATACTGTATTACTATATTGTATTACTATAGTGCATTTCTATTCCATATTGTATTACTATAGTGTGTTACTATTCCATACTGTATTACTATATTGTATTTCTATATTGTATTACTATAGTGCATTTCTATTCCATACTGTATTACTATAGTGTGTTACTATTCCATACTGTATTCCTATATTGTATTTCTATTCCATACTGTATTACTATAGTGTATTACTATTCCATACTGTATTACTATAGTAGTATATTTCAGTGTGTTACTATTCCATACTGTATTACTATAGTAGTATATTTCAGTGTGTTACTATTCCATACTGTATTACTATAGTGTATTACTATTCCATACTGTATTACTATAGTAGTATATTTCAGTGTGTTACTATTCCATATTGTATTACTATAGTGCATTTCTATTCCATACTGTATTACTATAGTAGTATATTTCAGTGTTACTCCAGCTAGGCCAGATTATACGTGTAGGTTGCCAGTTTGTTTACCATCTTGGCCATGTGTGAGGTGACGGGCTTCATGGCCTCCACAGAGTGAATGGTGATGGTGCTGGCCTGCTCCATGCTCAGCTGACGGCTGAACCTCTCCCGCAGCTCCTCCAGGCTGAAGGCCATCTTGGGGTATTTAGCATCCGCTCTCTGAAACACACAGACAGAGCAGAGGATCAGGGGGGGGTGGGGGCATAAACAGACTGGGATCTCCAGGGAGAGACTATTACCTTGCATCAAATGAGAGACACACTAGAAGGGAGCCTACATTAAAACTAAAGTATATTATTAGACTTAATAGTTCTGGTACATCAATGTTTCCTTGTGGAGAATACACACATTGCTTTGATACATTTTAGAATGTGTATGTATGTGTGTGAGAGTGTGTGTGTGCAATCCTGGCCAAAGAGAGGGTATGTGTGTGTGTGCTGAATAATGAGGGACTGTGTTGATGGGTAGGGTTTTGTCAGGTCAGGGTGCTGAGCCTTACCCACACAGAGCCTTACCCAGCCTTAATCACAAGACGCTCAGCTCCACAAGACTATAAAGCAAAACAAATGGCTCATTATGCTCGGTGTTAAAACGTGTAGTCATGTCCTGTGTGCTCCATCAAATTGTATTACTGTGAGCTGGTACCTTGACCGATTGATCTCGGAAATTAAATGCCAAAGTGAAAATCTAACTACAGTATACGTCTTTACATAGGAGTGTGGATATTGCTTACACCTAGAATTGGATGGTAACACATTTAACATCAATGTAGTTCTCTCTGTGTGTGTGTGTGGTGTGTACTTATATTTGTCATATTTCACACATGTACAATTGGGTGTTAATACACGTGTGTGGATTGGAAATGTGGTTTTTGCATATCCCACTCTCCCTGAGACGCCCTCGGAGAGCGGGGACACAGACAGGGTCTGCCATTCAACGGCGACCCTGGAGCAATTATGATTAAGTGCCTTGCCCAACAGCACAAACAGATTTTTCACCTTGTTGGCTCAGGGATTTGAACCAGCAACCTTTTGCTCACTGGCCCAACAGGGTGGGTGTGTATAGTGCTTGGAGTGATGGCACTAAATGGACTAAGGCCCATGCCATCATTCCCCCTGTGCCTGCAGTCACCTGACAGAGACAAATACGGAGTAAACGAGGGCACAAACTAATGCAAACCAAACCTCGCAAATCCTTAATTTAACGGCCAGTAGATATGCAAATTAACTTCCATCCCATCACCCTCCCTGTGGCTAATTAAAAAATAAATATGCTTATATCGTTATGTGCTGCTGCTTTAAGCTTAACCAGCACCAAAGGTATGGCAGCCACCCAATTATAAAACCCATATACACTCATTATATAAATACATAGCTGGCTAAGTGGTCTAGCAGGAAGAGTACGGAGTAGGCCTACATACTGAGAGGTCCGGTGTGCTTTTACATGTTGTCATTTATTATTGAAAGAGGACGTCAGTGGCCTGTGCAAGGACACCTGGGTATGATCAGTAAACACATTACATAGGGGTTGATGCTTTATTAACCCAGGAGACAAACACTAAATCTGTCCTCAAGAGAAGAGACTGCATGCTATTGGACCGCAGCCAAAACAAAGCTAAAGGTTACCCGGGAGATAAATCACTTGGGCATTGGCTCTGCTGCACTACATCATGGCAAAATACTACCTTCTCTGTGGAGTAGATGGGCTCTTAATCTTTTTTAAGAGCAAGCTTTGCTGCTGAGAAATGACAGTATATACACTGACGTACATAGACACATCTCTGTGTAGGTCTCAGACATTGTGTTTCAGCGTGTCTATGGCAGTTCATGCTGGGCCAAGAGAGGGGGCTGAATAATAAGCATTTGTTCATGTGTATTGTTGTTTGCGTGAGAAGTAGTGAGTCAGATGCTTGTTGCTGCCCAGGGGCTGTGAGATTGTCCAGAGAGGGAGCAGTGTCATGCGATTCCCAGCTATCAGCATAGGCTGGAATGGGACAACTACCACGCCTCTCCCACTGTCTTCCTCCTCCTCCTCCTCCTCCTCCTCACTATCTGTTTTCAAGGGCCCCTGGCAAAGACTTATCTGTCAGCTAAGCCACAGCCCAGGAGGGCATCAAAATGAATGACCACTAAGAAGGCTGTGTGCTTTATAAGAATAAAAACACAAAATCTTCAATGACAATGTCTAAATAGTAGATCAAACTGCATTTGCTAAAACTTCATACATTTTCCAAATAGTACATTACGCAAATAACATTTTAATGAGCTTATGCCGACAGTAATTGAGACTTCTCATGAGACAGTGTTATGAAACCTTGGCACTGAGTAAACAACAACTCTCTCTCTCTCAGCCAGTACTCAATTATGAAAGCAGAAGCAGATTGTAAATGTTGCAGACCTCTGGTGTGTTTGCAATGGCACCATAGCCTATTCCCTATTTAGTACACTACCTTTGACCAGAGCCCCAAGGCCCTGGTCAAAAGTAGTGCACTATACAGTGAATAGGATGCCACTTGGTACGTACAGCCTACAGTTGAAGTCGGAAGTTTACATACACCTTAGCCAAATACATTTAACTTCTCTAGGGTAGGGGGCAGCATTTGGAATTTTGGATGAAAAGCATGCCCAAATTAAACTGCCAGCTACTCATCCCCAGAAGATAAGATATGCATATTATTAGTAGATTTGGATAGAAAACACTCTGACGTTTCTAAAACTGTTTGAATCATGTCTGTGAGTATAACATAACTTATTTAGCAGGAGAAACCCAGAGGACAAACCATTCATATTTTTTTTTTTTTAGGTCACTCTTTTCAATGATTTTTCATTGGGAAACCACCGCTTCCACTGGATGTCAACAGTCTAGAGAAATTGGTTGAGGTTATTCCTTTGTGTAATGAAGAAGTACGGCCATCTTGAACGAGAGTCACATTACGTTTCCTTTTAGATAGAAGTGCGTAACCAGAAAGCTTGCTACAGTTGGTTTTAATCCTGTATTGAACACAGATCATCCCATCTTCAATTTGATTGATTATTAAAGTAAAAAAATACCTAAAGTTGTATTACAAAAGTAGTTTGAAATTTTTGGGCAAAGTTTACAGGTAACCGTTGAGATATTTTGTCGTCATGTTTGCGCAAGTTGGAAGCTGTGTTTTTGATCAAACGCACCAAATAAATGAACATTTTGGATATATATCGACGGAATTAATCGAACAAAAGGACCATTTGTGATGTTTATGGGACATATTGGAGTGCCAACAACAGAAGCTCGTCAAAGGTAAGGCATGAATTATATTTTTATTTCTGCGTTTTGTGTCGCGCCTGCAGGGTTGAAATATGCTTCTCTCTCTTTGTTTACAATGGTGCTATCCTCAGATAATAGCATCGTATGCTTTCGCCGAAAAGCCTATTTGAATTCTGACATGTTGGCTGGATTCACAAACAGTGTAGCTTTAATTTGGTATCTTTCATGTGTGATTTAATGAAAGTTTGATTTTTATAGTAATTTATTTGAATTTGGCGCTCTGCATTTTCTCTGGCTTTTGGCCAAGTGAGACAGTAGCGTCCCGCCTAAACTCAGATTTTTGGATATAAATATGAACTTTACCGAACAAAACATACATGTATTGTGTAACATGAAGTCCTATGAGTGTCATCTGATGAAGATCATCAAAAGGTTAGTGATTAATTTTATCTCTATTTCTGCTTTTTGTTACTGCTCTCTTTGGCTGGAAAAATGGCTGTCTTTTTCTGTGACTTGGCTTATACCTAACATAATCGCTTGGTGTGCTTTCGTCGTAAAACCTTTTTGAAATCGGACACTTTGGTTGGATTTACAACAAGTGTAGCTTTAAAATAGTGTAAAATACTTGTATGTTTGAGGAATTTAAATTACGGGATTTCTGTTTTGAATTTGGCGCCCTGCAGTTTCACTGGCTGTTGACGAGGTGGGACGCTACCGTCCCACATACCCTAGAGAAGTTAAACTCAGTTTTTCACAATTCCTGACATTTTAATCCTAGTAAAAATTAACTTGTCTTAGGTCAGTTAGGATCACCACTTTATTTTAAGAATGTGAAATGTCAGAATAAAAGTATAGAGAATAATTTATTTCAGCTTTTATTTCTATCATCACGTTCCCAGTGGGTCAGAGGTTTACATACACAAATAGTATTTGGTAGCATTGCCTTTTAATTGTTTAACATGGGTCAAACGTTTCAGGTAGCCTTCCACAAGGTTCCCACAATAAGTTGGGTGAATTTTGGCCCATTCCTCCTGACAGAGCTGCTGTAACTGAGTCAGGTTTGTAGGCCTCCTTGCTCACAGACGCTTTTTCAGTTCTGCCCACAAATTTTCTATAGGATTGAGGTCAGGGCTTTGTGATGGCCACTCCAATACCTTGACTTGTTTGTCCTTAAGCCATTTTGCCACAACTTTGAAAGTATGCTTGGGGTCATTGTCCATTTGGAAGACCCATTTGCGACCAAGCTTTAACTTCCTGACTGATGTCTTGAGATGTTGCTTCAATATATCCACATAATTTTCCCTCATCACGATGCCATCTATTTTGTGAAGTGCAACAGTCCCTCCTGCAGCAAAGCACCCCCACAACATGATGCTGCCACCCCCGTGCTTCACGGTTGGGATGGTGTTCTTCGACTTGCAAGCCTCCCCCTTTTTCCTCCAAACATAACAATGGTCATTATGGCCAAACAGTTCTATTTTTGTTTCAGCAGAACAGAGGACATTTCTACAAAAAGTACAATCTTTGTTCCCATGTGCAGTTGCAAACCGTAGTCTGGCTTTTTTATGGTCGTTTTGGAGCAGTGGCCTCTTCCTTGCTGAGCGGACTTTCAGGTTATGTCGATATAGGACTCGTTATACTGTGGATATAGATACTTTTGTACCCGTTTCCTCCAGCATTTTCACAAGGTCCTTTGCTGTTGTTCTGGGATTGATTTGCACTTTTCGCACCAATGTACGTTCATCTCTAGGAGGCAGAACGCATCTCCTTCCTGAGCGGTATGACGGCTGAGTGGTCCCATGGTGTTTATACTTGGGTACTATTGTTTGTACAGATGAACGTTTGGAAATTGCTCCCAAGGATGAACCAGACTTGTGGAGGTCTACAATTGTATAATTTCTTTTGATTTTCCCATGATGTCAAGCAAAGAGGCACTGAGTTTGAAGGTAGGCCTTGAAATACATCCACAGGTACACCTCCAATTGACTCAAATTATGGCAATTAGCCAGAAGCTTATAAAGCCATGACAATTTTCTGGAATTTTCCAAGCTGTTTAAAGGCACAGTCAACATAATGCATGTAAACTTCTGACCCACTTGAATTGTGATACAGTGAATTATAAGTGAAATAATCTGTCTGTAAACAATTGTTGGAAAAATTACTTGTGTCATGTACAAAGTAGATGTCCTAACCGACTTACCAAAACTATAGTATGTTAACAAGAAATGTGTGGAGTGGTTGAAAAACAAGTTTTAATGACTCCAACCTAAGTGTATGTAGACTTCAACTGTATGTCGTTTGACCTGTTTTACATGTAGTCAGCTGCACAGTGTTCTGTTGACCTTTTCTGGATATGATAGATCATATGCTCTCCTGGTACACCCTACCCAGCCCTGTTAGCTACACAGGAAGTAGGGCTGTGTCGGTAATAGAATACCTGTGTAACTGACGGTTATGGATGAAGACCTTCATGAAAATACATAATAAAACATTTTAAAAATCAGTCTTCTTTAAAAAAAAAAATTAAAAAAAAGTTGGATGTGTGACTTTTCAAAAATGATTCAACAGCAGTAGACAAGATTGTTCTGGCTCTGAGGCCTAGAATGCCCTACTGTTGTGTCAAATGGACAACGCGCCAAACCTTTCCCACCTGGCATGGTATAATTTGATACAGAATATTGTCTTAATTTATAGCCCAATGAAATGCTGATAAATAGGCAATGGAAATTTTACATGTATTTGTTTCTATTTTAATGACAGTCAATTTCATACGAATCACATAGCTGTCTCTCTCCCCTTCATACTTCCCTTGTCAATTCATTATCTTATAGCGTACTTTCGGAAAGCCTAAGGTAGGCCTAGGTTTTTTCATAAGTTTTAAGGAAAGAATAAATTTGTGCTTGTGTCTGAAACGCTGGTTGCTTTGATTGACGGGTCCTTTTACGGGGGTGTGCGTGTGTGAGTTCGCTGATTCTATCTACAGGCCTATACACTACCGGTCAAAAGTTTTAGAACAGCTACTTTTTCTTCATTTTGACTATTTTCTACATTGTAGAATATTAGCGAAGACATCAAAACTATGAAATAACACATATGGAATCATGTAGTAACCAAAAAAGTGTTAAAATCAAAATATATTTAATATTTCAGATTCTTCAAATAGCCACCCTTTGCCTTGATGACAGCTTTGCACACTCTTGGCATTCTCTCAACCAGCTTCATGAGGAAGTCACCTGGAATGCATCTCAATTAAGAGGTGTGCCTTGTTAAAAGTTAATTTGGGGAATTGCTTTCTTTCTTAGTGCAATTCAGCCAATCAGTTGTGTTGTGACAAGGTAGGGGGTATACAGAAGATAGCCCTATTTGGTAAAATACCAAGTCCATATTATGGCAAAAACAGCTCAAATAAGCAAAGAGAAATGACAGTTCATCATTACTTTAAGACATGGTCAGTCAATACGAAACATTTCAAGAACTTTGAAAGTTTCCTCAAGTGCAGTCACATAAACTATCAAGCGCTTTGATGAAACTGGCTCTCATGAGGACCGTCACAGGAATGGAAGACCCAGAGTTACCTCTGCTGCAAAGGATAAGTTCATTCGAGTTACCAGCCTCAGAAATTGCAGCCCAAATAAATGCTTCACAGAGTTCAAGTAACAGACACATCTCAACATCAACTGTTCAGCATAGACTGCGTGAATCAGGCCTTCATGGTCGAATTTCTGCAAAGAAACCACTACTAAAGGACACCAATAATAAGAAGAGACTTGATTGGGCCAAGAAACACGAGCAATGGACATTAGACCGGTGGAAATGTGTCCTTTGTTCTGGAGTGCAAATTGGAGATTTTTGGTTCCAACTGCCGTGTCTTTGTGAGACACAGTGTGGGTGAACGGATGATCTCCGCATGTGTATTTCCCACCGTAAATCATGGAGGAGGAGCTCTTATGGTGTGGGGGTGCTTTGATGGTAACACGGTCTGTGATTTATTTAGAATTCAAGGCATACTTAACCTCTAGCAACTATAGGGGGAGCTGTTTCGCATTAGCATAATTTGCTCTCCAGATTAAACTGCCTAGTACTCAATTCTTGCTCGTACAATATGCATATTATTGTTATTATTGGATAGAAAACACTCTCTAGTTTCTATAGCCGTTTGAATTATGTCTCTGAGTGAAACAGAACTCATTCTACAGCACTTTTCCTCCCAGTGTGTGAGATTTCAGACATCTTGGCCTCTGGTTCCAGATCAGTTTTAAACTCCCTGTAAATCCTATGAGGATACAAACACTGCCCACGCCTTCCTCTAGATGTCAGTAAGTGGTGACAATTTGAATGGAGTCGATTGCGCAATCAGTGCCTGTATAAAACGGCAAAGACCGGATGTACCGTCCCTTTGCTCCCTGCGCATTACGCACGATGGACGTTGGACCTCCTGTCTTTCCAGGCTTTGGTTTAGCCACTTATATATCGCCGGTCATGTTTTTACTCGTTAGAGGTGTTAAAAACATCATAAGGTAGTTAATTTAAACCGTTTTATAGCAATTTATATCCGTTTAGTGCGATTTTGAGGCATTTTCTTTGTGGTGCACTTTGAAGCGATGGGCACGTTTCCAGTACCGGTCGAACGTTAGTGGGCATTTCGACGGACAGAGGACATCTTTCGACCAAAAGAAGATTAGACCCAAGAAAGGATACATTGCCCAAGATTCTCATGGAAGATCACCTCATAGTAAGAAATATTTAATATGATAAATCGTTGTTCTGTCGAAAAATTTTAAACGCATATTCCGCCATTTTGTTTGGTATAGCTTCGCTTGGCGAACCCTGTATTGCACAGTAAGGATAATTTTAGAAATGTAATTCAGCGATTGCATTAAGAACTAATTTGTCTTTCGATTCCTGTCAACCCTGTATTTTTTAGTCAAGTATATGATTAGCTATTGATTAAACTAGATCACTCTGAAAGATGGCGACCGACATTTTCAGGCTTGTTTTGCTACTATTTTCATTGTATAACCACGGTTTTTTATGGCTAAATATGCACATTTTCGAACAAACTCTATATGTATGTTGTAATATGATGTTACAGGAGTGTCATCGGAAGAATTCTGAGAAGGTTAGTGAAAAAATTAATATATTTTGGCGATGATAACGATATCGCTCTCTTTGGCTTGAATTCATGCTGGGGTAACGTTTGCATATGTGGTATGCTAATATAACGATTTATTGTGTTTTCGCTGTAAAACACTTAGAACATCTGAAATATTGTCTGAATTCACAAGATCTGTGTCTTTCCATTGCTGTGAGCTGTATATTTTTATGAAATGTTTTATGATGAGTAAATTGGTAAAACACGTTGCTCTCTGTAGTAATTCTAGTCGAGTTGTGATGGTGGGTGCAATTGTAAACTATGATTTATACCTGAAATATGCACATTTTTCTAACAAAACCTATCCTATACAATAAATATGTTATCAGACTGTCATCTGATGAGGTTTTTTCTTGGTTAGTGGCTATCAATATCTTTATTTGGCCGAATTGGTGATAGCTAGTGGTGGAGAGAAAAAATGGTGGACAAAGAAAAATGGTGTATTTTGCTAACGTGGTTAGCTAATAGATTTACATATTGTGTCTTCCCTGTAAAACATTTTAAAAAACAGAAATGATGGGTTTATTCACAAGATCTGTATCTTTCATCTGGTGTCTTGGACTTGTGATTTAATGATATTTAGATGCTACTATTTAATTGTGACGCTATGCTAGCGATGCTAATCAGTGTGGGGGGGGGTGGGGGGTGATCCCGGATCCGGGGTTGAGGCTCGTTAGAGGTTAACCAGCATGGCTACCACAGAATTCTGCAGCGATACGCCATCCTATCTGGTTTGGGCTAGTGGGACTATCATTTGTTTTTCAACAGGACAATGACCCGACACACCTCCAGGCGGTGTAAGGGCTATTTTACCAAGGAGAGTGATGGAGTGGCTGCATCAGATGACCTGGCCTCCACAATCAAATTGAGATGTTTGGGATGAGTCAAACCACAGAGTGAAGGAAAAGCAGCCAACAAGTGCTCAGCATATGTGGGAACTCCTTCAAGACTGTTGGGAAAGAATTCCAGGTGACGCTGGTTGAGAGAATGCCAAGTGTGCAAAGCTGTCATCGAGGCAAAGGGTGGCTATTTGAAGACCTTCAAATATAAAAAATATTTTGATTTGTTTAACACTTTTTTGGTTACTACATGATTCCATATGTGTTATTTCATAGTTTTGATGTCTTCACTATTATTCTACAATGTAGAAAATAGTCAAAATAAAGAAAAACCCTTGAATGAGGAGGTTTTCTAAAACTTTTGACCGGGGTAGTGCAAGTCCATTCAGAAATGTTCCTGAAGTAGCCTGTCTGGACTCCAACTCTTTCATAAGAATCAAACACTCCTGTCATGATTTAATCTTGTAAAAGGCCTGTTTTCAGTCACTTAGGCTACATCATTTCTCTCATTACGGCGTCCTCTCTGACGGAACATATGCCAAGGCCACTGCCATTGAATGACCACAGCAGCAGGGTTTGTGATGTTAAGCAAATATTTTGGGAAATTTTAAAGAAACCATCGGACTTCATGTGAATGGAGTTGTGCGTCAAAATAGGATCTGTTTTTTTCATTAAAGCCAACAGACAAGGGCAAGATAGGCATATATCTTTATTTTGACTCCGTATATGAAAAATGCGATAGCTCCTTTCCAACCTGCCATTTCTTATTTAATAGATACATATTTATAAGTAATAAACTGAATAACAATAATGAAATGCCATGATAATAACGAAGTGTAATGGCTTGTTTCAAAAAGGTTATATTAAGTATATGCATGTAATCAAGTGTACAAAGAATTGTGAAGTCCTCTTTTTACATAGGGCCATACAGGCCTAAGACAAACTGTAACATACATTTAAACAAAATGGACACATCGGGGGAAAAAATTGAAAATGGAAAGAAAAGGAAAAATCAGCAACAAAGTCTAATGCAATAGTGAAATTCCACATTTCTTTTGAGTCTGATAGCCTATGTGTTAAATTGTGTCAATACAACATTTTTACAATCCTCTCCAATCAGAGATTTCTTAATTTGTATACTAGACTAATATTTAGAGGTAATAACTTAAATAATAATAATGAAATACTACTGATAATAACTAAGTGTAACTGTAATAGTGAAGTTGCAGAGAAAATCCACAGTTATGTTGGTGCCCATGTACATTGGCCTAGCGAATTACTGTAACATCAAATCTCAAGACCGTCAGAGACTTAACAGGAAGAGAGCCAGGCATATCTTTACTGGCATGGCACCCTGCAATATGTCAGCCTGACAAATAATCTAAGTAGGGTTGGAAATTGCCAGGGACCTCACAATACCATATCATCTCAATACTCTGGTGCCTTTAGGATATGTACTGCGATTCAATATGTATTGTGATTCTATATGTATTGTGATTCTATATGTATTGTGATTCTATATGTATTGTGATTCGATACTGTGATCAATGTTCCAAACAAGAGGGAGCCAAGATAAAAAGTGTTGATAAGGCATGGAAATAGAAGTGCTGAAAGCAAATTGGCTGCCTATTTAAAAAGATAATGGAGAACAAGCTATGAAGGAAAATACTGGAGTTTTGGTGCAGGTACAGCCAACAAGCGCAAAAATAATATTGCAATATTGTCAAAACAATACGATAGATCGTCAAAAATAATATCCCGATATGTAACTATATCGATTTTTTCTCCAGTCACAAAATATAAAAGAGAATGAACGTGGGCCAGCACTGCTAAAAACATAACTGTGTACTGTAAAAAGGCTGGAAATGAATCATGTGAGGAAGCACAGCACAGCAGCACCCACAGATAGAGAGCAGCGTTTTGCCACCACGTCTAAAAATGGATATCATGATACCTGTCTGAAAGGAGGAGTGACAATCATATCATTCATAGTCATGCTGCTAGTGCTAGGGTCTCCTGGCTGGCATATTCCTCATTCACACTGCTGCTCCAACTCTACAGTCAGCTAAGCACCTATTTAACACCCACTTCATCACTACTCCTAGAACACTACTTTGTCAGTTGTTGTTTTTCTGTGATGATGTCATCATCAATAAATTCATCAAGCTTTCTCTGTTCCCGAATGTTGATTTCCTTTGCTCTACCAATGAACTGTATGTAGGACAACAACATGAGGTCTAAAAAGAAGTGTACATTATGTTCAAAAATACATGTAGCTAATGCACCATGATTTCATAGAGCTTGTTATAGGACATAAAAACACGACCTAGTCCAACCACTGCTTTCAGAGAGGGCCCCAGGCATGGACTGAGAAGCATGTTGTGTGTCAGACAGCATGGCAGAGGGCCAAAGAGACATTTCTGTCTCCAACAATGGAAGTAGTGTTCTATTCTGTCATTCTAGTCCAGTCTACTTACTATAGATGTGATAATTATTCTATTTGACTCTATTCTACTCTCCTCGTGGCTTGAGGCGTCTACTCTCCTCGTGGCTTGAGGTGTCTACTCTCCTCGTGGCTTGAGGTGTCTACTCTCCTCGTGGCTTGAGGTGTCTACTCTCCTCGTGGCTTGAGGTGTCTACTCTCCTCGTGGCGTCTACTCTCCTCGTGGCGTCTACTCTCCTCGTGGCTTGAGGTGTCTACTCTCCTCGTGGCTTGAGGTGTCTACTCTCCTCGTGGCTTGAGGTGTCTACTCTCCTCGTGGCTTGAGGTGTCTACTCTCCTCGTGGCTTGAGGTGTCTATTCTACTCATGGCTTGAGGTGTCTACTTTACTTTACTCATGGTTCAACTTGTGTCCTACCTCTGTGTAGAAGTCTTTGACTAGTGGTGAGGAGCAGGTTTGCAGGATAGTGTTGATGGTGGGCTGGAAGTCTGGTTGCACGGTGTGGATGGCTCTGAGCACCATGTCCCTCTCGTCCTGCCTGAACACACAGTGACTGAACAGCTCGTCCACAGGCAGGCCATCCTCCTCCATCTGATGCAGGACCCTGAGGACAGGCCAGGAAACACAATGGGTTGAGTTAGAAAATACACAGTATTCCCTAAAAAGTAGAATTTTGCCATATTTATTTGAAATATCCAGGCCTACTTCCAGATGACAAGTGCCTTGGGGGTAAAGGCAACGGATCGATTACAAGTGTTGATCACCATCTTTAGGTAATATATGTTATTTGCTTGAAGTTCAAAGTTAGGAATGCACATTTATCAGTATAAAAACATAGAAGTCAATATTTTGACCTTAGTCTTCATAAGGTGGGGCCAAGTGTCTCATACACAGTGTACAAAACATTAAGACGTTCCTAATATTGAGTTGCACCCTCTTTTGCCCTCAGAACAGCCTCAGTTTGTCGGGGCAAGGACTCTACAAAGTGTCGAAAGCGTTCCACAGGAATGCTGACCCATGTTGACTCCAATGCTTCCAACAGTTGTGTCAAGTTGGCTGGATGTCCTTTGGTTAGTAGACCATAATTGATAAAGGGAAAGGGGGATACCTAGTCAGGTGACAGGACTAAGACTGGTTCAGCTAGGAGTTTTGATGTAATTTCCGGTCACAACTTGTGGACTTGTTTACGTACTGCTGTGCGGTTTGTTGATAACGTTACTTTGCTACCTGCAAACTTTACGGTTTTTACTTTTTAATTACTGTTTTATACTTGAATTCCCCCCCCCCCCCCCCCCCCCCCTCGCTCAACTATTTTCATTCAACTTTTTCACCCCGGACGCTTTATCTGGACAGCCGAAGCTGGTAGATGCCTTCTAATTGCAGTCGCTGTACAGGGGAACGATCGCATGGTGAGGATAGCCGTGCTGCAAGCCCAGCTTCAGACGCAATCATTAGGCAAGGGTCATTTAAGTGTAGGAAAGGATGAAACAGCATCTGTGCCACCAATAAATAAATACAGTAGTATAAATCCCCTCGCACGGTCCCCGCAGCCGGACAACTTTCTCATGGCTTCTGGAAGGAAATGCTGTAGGAATGTTCAACCGGTGTCACTCATTCAGCCAACAGAAACGTTCAACCGGTTTTCCCAAGTCGGATTCAGAGGTCGAGCCTTCTCTGGTCTCTCCTCCACCCGTTACAGGGTCTGAGACGCCGAAGCATGGTGACTCCATTACCCGCAGTATTAGACTTAAAAATAATCATCTAGCGATCATACACTGTTTACCAGGGGGCAGGGCTACCGACGTTAAGGCTAATCTGAAGATGGTGCTGGCTAAGGCTAAAACTGGCAAGTGTAGAGAGTATAGGGATATTGTTATCCATGTCGGCACCAACGGTGTTAAGATGAAACAGTCAGAGGTCACCACACGCAACATAGCTTCAGCGTGTAAAGCAGCTAGAAAAGATGTGTCGGCATCGAGTAATTGTCTCTGGCCCCCTCCTAGTTAGGGGGAGTGATGAGCTCTACAGCAGAGTCTCACAACTCAATCAAATCAAATTTCATTGGTCACATACACATGGTTAACAGATGTTAATGCGAGTGCAGCGAAATGCTTGTGCTTCTAGTTCCGACCATGCAGTAATATCTAACAAGTAATCAAACAATTCCACAACAACTACCTTATACACACAAGTGTAAGGAATGAATAAGAATATGCACATATAAATATATGGATGAGCGATGGCCGTGCGACAGTCAGAGGTGCCACCAAGATGTAGTAGATGGTATAGAGTACAGTACATATGAGATGAGTAATGTAGGGTACGTAAACATTATGTAAAGTGGCATTGTTTAAAGTGAATAGTGATACATTTATTACCTCCAATTTTTTATTATTAAAGTGGCTAGAGATTTGAGTCAGAATGTTGGCAGCAGCCACTCAATGTTAGTGATGGCTGTTTAACAGTTTGATGGCCTTGAGATCGAGACTGAAAAACAGCTTCTGTCCCAGCTTTGACGCACCTGTACTGACCTTGCCTTCTGTATGATAGCGGGGTGAACAGGCAGTGGCTCGGTTGGTTGTTGTCCTTGATGATCTTTTTGGCCTTCCTGTGACATTGGGTGCTGTAGGTGTCCTGGAGGGCAGGTAGTTTGCCCCTAGTGGTGATGTGTGCAGACCTCACTACCCTCTGGAGAGCCTTACGGCTGTGGGCGGAACAGTTGCCGTACCAGGCGGTGATACAGCCTGGCAGGATGCTCTCGATTGTGTATCTGTAAAAGTTTGTGAGTGTTTTAGGTGACGAGACAAATTTCTTCAGCCTCCTGGAGGTTGAAGAGGCGCTGTTGCACCTTCACCACGATGTCTGTGTGGATGGACCATTTCAGTTTGTCCGTGATGTGTACGCCGAGGAACTTAAAACTTTCCACCTTCTCCACTACTGTCCCATCGATGTGGATAGGGGGTGCTCCCTCTGCTGTTTCCTGAAGTCCACGATCATCTCCTTTGTTTTGTTGACGTTGAGTGTGAGATTGTCCTGACAACACACTCCGAGGGCCCTCACCTCCTCCCTGTAAGCTGTCTCGTCGTTGTTGGTAATCAAGCCTACCACTGTAGTGTCATTTGCAAACTTGATGATTGAGTTGGAGGCGTGCATGGCCACGCAGTCATGAGTGAACAGGGAGTACAGGAGAGGGCTGAGAACGCATCCCTTGTGGGGCCCCAGTGTTGAGGATCAGCGGGGTGGAGATGTTGTTTCCTACCCTCACCACCTAGGGGTGGCCCGTCAGAAAATCCAGGACCCAGTTGCACAGGGCGGGGTCGAGACCCAGGGTATCGAGCTTAATGACGAGTTTGGAGGGTACTATGTTGTTAAATACTGAGCTGTAATCGATGAACAGCATTCTTACATAGGTATCCTCTTGTCCAGATGGGTTAGGGCAGTGTCCAGTGTGATTACGTCGTCTGTGGACTTATTGGGGCGATAAGCAAATTGGAGTGGGTCTAGGGTGTCAGGTAGGGTGGAGGTGATATGATCCTTGACTAGTCTCTCAAAGCACTTCATGATGATGGAAGTGAATGCAACGGGGCGATAGTTGTTTAGCTTTCTTGGGAACAGGAACAATGGTGGCCCTCTTGAAGCATGTGGGAACAGCAGACTGGGATAGGGATTGATTGAATATGTCCGTAAACACACCAGCCAGCTGGTCTGCACATGCTCTGAGGACGCGGCTAGGGATGCCGTCTGGGCCGGCAGCCTTGCGAGGGTTAACACGTTTAAATGTTTTACTCACGTTGGCCACGGTGAAGGAGAGCCTGCAGGTTTTGGTAGCGGACCATGTCAGTGGCACTGTACTGTCCTCAAAGCGAGCAAAGTTGTTGTTTAATTTGTCTGGGAGCAAGACGTCGGTGTCCGCGACGGGGCTGGTTTTCTTTTTGTAATCTGTGATTGACTGTAGACCCTGCCACATACGTCTCGTGTCTGACCCGTTGAGCCGTATACTGACGCTTAGCTTGTTTGATTGCATTGCGTAGGGAATAGCTACACTATTTGTATTTGGTCATGTTTCCGGTCGCCTTGCCATGATTAAAAGCAGTGGATCGCGCTTTCAGTTGCTGCCATCAATCCACGGTTTCTGGTTGGGGAAGGTTTTAATAGTCGCAGTGGGTACAACATCACCGATGCACTTGCTAATAAACTCGCTCACCGAATCATTTCAATCACTGGTTAAACTGTTTTCTGCCCCTCCCAAAAGATATAATTTGTAGATAATTGGCCCTCTTTCTGGGACTCACCCATAAACAGGACCAAGCCTGGCCTGCTGCTGAGGAGTGACGGACTCCATCCTAGCTGGAGGGTTGCTCTCATCTTATCTGTGAACATAGACAGGGCTCTAACTTCTCTAGCGCCACAATGAGATAGCCAGCCTGCCAGCTTAGTGGAGTCTGCCACTAGCACAGTCAGTGTAGTCAGCTCAGCTATCCCCATTGAGACCGTGTCTGTGTCTCGATCTAGGTTGGGCAAAACTAAACATGGCGGTGTTCGCTCTAACAATCTCACTGGAACAAAGACCTCCTCCATTCCTGTCATTATTGAAAGAGATTGTGATCTCACATTCCAAGGCAGTTATAGTCAATTAACTAATCACTGATCATAATCTTGATGTGATTGGCCTGACTGAAACATGGCTTAAACCTTATGAATTGACGGTGTTAAATGAGGCCTCTCCTCCTCCTGGTTACACTAGTGACCATATCCCCCGTGCATCCTGCAAAGGCGGAGGTGTTGCTAACATTTACGATACCACATTTTAATTTACACGGTTCCCTGAATTCCTATCGGACCTTGTAGTCATGGCAAATAAGATTCACATTTTCGTGACTTTAATATTCACAAGGAAAGTCCACAGACCCACTCCAAAAGGCTTTCAGAGCCATCATCGATTCAGTGGGTTTTGTCCAACATGTCTCCGGACATACTCACTGCCACAGTCATACTCTGGACCTAGTTTTGTCCCGTGGAATAAATATTGTGGATCTTAATGTTTTTCCTCATAATCCTGGACTATCGGACCACCAGTTTATTACGCTTGCAATCGCAACAAATAATCTGCTCAGACCCCAACCAAGGAGCATCAAAAGCCGTGCTATAAATTCTCGTACACCCCAAAGATTCCTAGATGCCCTTCCAGACTCCCTCCACCTACCCAAGGACGTCAGAGCAAAAAAATCAGTTAACCACCTGAGGAACTAAATTTAACCTTGCGTAATACCCTAGACGCAGTCGCACCCCTAAAAACAAAAAACATTTGTCATAAGAAACTAGCTCCCTGGTAAACAGAAAATACCCGAGCCCTGAAGCAACCTTATAAAAAATTGGAACGGACATGGCGCTACACCAAACTGGAAGTCCTCCGATTAGCTTGGAAAGACAGTACCGTGCAATATCGAAGAGCCGGGGCGGCAGCGTAGCCTAGTGGTTAGAGTGTTGGACTAGTAACCGAAAGGTTGCAAGATCGAATCCCAGAGCCGACAAGGTACAAATCTGTCGTTCTGCCCCTGAACAAGGCAGTTAACCCACTGTTCCTAGGCCGTCATTGGAAATAAGAATTTGTTCTTAACTGACTTGCCTAGTTAAATAAAGGTAAAATAAAAAAAAATAAGAGCCCTCAATGCTGCTTGATCATCCTATTTTTTCCAACTTAATTGAGACGAATAACAACAACCCCCCCCCCAAAAAAATTGTATACTGTCGCAAAGCTAACGAAAAAGCAGCATTCCCCAAGAGGACTTTTTAAATGTCCATATTTCTCCAAAGCTCAGTTGTCCTGAGTCTGCACAACACTGCCAGGACCAAGGGAGACACAAGTTTTTTAATAGTAGATCTCTTGACACATTGATGAAAATAGTCATGGGCTCTAAACCCTCAAGCTGCATACTTGTGCATGGCATAGCTTCTTGTGCATGGCCCTCCTATGTTGAACATAATAAACGCCTCCCTATCCACCGGATATGTACCAAACTCACTAAAAGTAATAAAGCCTCTTGAAAAAGCCAAACCTTGACCCAAAAAATGTAAAAAACTATCAGCCTATATCAAATCTCCCATTCCTCTAAAAATTATTTGAAAAAGCTGTTGTGCAGCAACTCACTGCCTTCCTGAAGACAAACAATGTATACGAAATGCTTCAGTCTGGTTTTAGACCCCATGATAGCACTGAGACTGCACTCGTGAAGGTGGTAAATTACCTTTTAATGGTGTCAGACCAAGGCTCTGCATCTGTCCTTGTGATCCTAGACCTTGGTGATGCTTTTGATAGCATCAAATCACCACATTCTTTTGGAGAGATTGGAAACCCAAATTGGTCTACACGGACAAGTTCTGGTCTGGTTTAGATCTTATCTGTCGGAAAGATATCAGTTCCTCTCTGTGGATGGTTTGTCCTCTGAGAAATCAACTGTAAATTTCGGTGTTCCTCCGTTTTAGGACCACTATTGTTTTCACTATATAGTTTACCTCTTGGTGATGTCATTCGGAAACATAATGCTAACTTTCACTGCTATGCGGATGATACACAGCTGTACATTTCAATGAAACATGGTGAAGCCCCAAATTTGCCCTCCCTGGAAGCCTGTGTTTCAGACATAAGGAAGTGGATGGCGGAAAATGTTTTACTTTTAAACTCGGACAAAACAGAAATGCTAGTTCTAGGTCCCAAGAAACAAAGGGATCTTCTGTTGGATCTGACAATTAATATTGATGGTTGTACAGTCCTATCAAATAAAAGTGTGAAGGACCTCGGTGTTACTCTGGACCCTGATCTCTCTTTTGACGAATATATCAAGACTGTTTCAAGGACAGCTACGTAACATTGCAAAAATCTGAAACTTTCCAAAAATGGATGCCGAAAAATGAATCCATGCTTTAGTCACTTCTAGATTAGACTACTGCAATGCTCTACTTTCTGGCTACCTGGATAAAGCACTAAATAAACTTCAGTTCGTGCTAAACACAGCTGCTAGAATCTTGACTAGGACCAAAAAATGTGATGATATTACTCCAGTGCTAGCCTCTGTACACTGGCTTCCTGTTAAGGCTAGGGCTGGTTTCAAGGTTTTACTGCTAACCTACAAAGCATTACATGGGCTTGCTCCTACCCATCTTTCTGATTTGTTCCTGCCGTACATACCTACACGTACGCTACAGTCACAAGACGCAGGCCTCCTTATTGTCCATAGAATTTCTAAGCAAACAGCTGGAAGCAGGGCTTTCTCCTATAAAGCTCAATTTTTATGGAATGGCCTGCCTATCCATGTGAGAGACGCAGACTCGGTCTCGACCTTTAAGTCTTTATTGAAGACTCATCTCTTCCGTAGGTCCTATGATTGAGTGTAGTCTGTCCCAGGGGTGTCAAGGTGAACGGAAAGGCACTGGAGCGACGAACCGCCCTTGCTGTCTCTGCCTGGCCGGTTCCCCTCTCTCCACTGGGATTCTCTGCCTCTAACCCTATTACGGGGCTGAGTCACTGGCTTACTGGTGCTCTTCCATGCCGGCCCTAGGAGGCATGGAAGAGCACCAGTTGAGTGGGTTGAGTCACTGACGTGATCTTTCTGTCCGTGTTGGCGCCCCCCTCGTGTTCGTGCCATGGGGGAGATCTTCGTGGGCTATACTCAGCCTCGTCTCAGGGTAGTAAGTTGGTGGTTTGAAGATATCCCTCTAGTGGTGTGGGGGCTGTTCTTTGGCAAATTGGGTGGGGTTTTATCCTGCCTGGTTGGCCCTGTCCGGGGGTATCGTCAGATGGGGCCACAGTGTCTCCCGACCCCTCCTGTCTCAGCCTCCAGTATTTATGAGTCGGGGGGCTAGGATCAGTCAGTTATATCTGGAGTAGTTCTCCTGTCTTATCCGGTGTCCTGTGTGAATTTAAGTATTCTCTCCCCGGACCTGAGCCCTAGGACCATGCCTCAGGGCTACCTGCCTGTCCCCAGTCAACCTGGTCGTGCTGCTGATCTAGTTTCAACTGTTCTACCTGTGGCTATGGAACCCTGACCTGTTCACTGGATGGGCTACCTTGTCCCGAACCTGCTGTTTTCAACTCTCTCTCTGTTCTACCGCAGCTGCTGTCTCTAACTCTGAATGACCAGCTATGAAAAGCCAACTGACATTTACTCCTGAGGTGCTGACCTGTTGCACCCTCCACAACCACTGTGATTATTATTATTTGACCCTGCTGGTCATTTATGAACATTTGAACATCTTGGCCATGTACTGTTAGAATTCTCCACCCGGCACAGCCAGAAGACTGGCCACCCCTCAGGAAGAAACCTAGAGAGGAACCAGGCTCTAAGTTCCTGCCTTTCATGGGAATTTTTCCCAGCCACTGTGCTTCTCCATCTGCATTGCTTGATGTTTGGGGTTTTAGGCTGGTTTCTGTATAGCACTTTGTGACATCGGCTGATGTAAAAAGGGCTTCATAAATAAATGTGATTGATTCAAATTTTATTGTACAATAATGCATTCAACTGTAATGTGTCTTCCGCATTTATATACACACGTGTTGAGCGTGAAAAACACAGTAGCGTTGCAGTTATTGACACAAACCGGATTTCCGAAGCCTGGCACCTACTAACATACCCTGTTCAATGGCACGGAAATATTTTGTCTTGCCCATTCACCCTCTGAATGGCACACATACACAATCCAGGTCTCAATTGTCTCAAGGCTTAAAAATCCTTATTTGACCTGTCTCCTCCCTTTCACCTACACTGATTTAAGTGGATTTAAAAAGTGATAAGGGGTCATAGCTTTCACCTGGTCAGTCTATGAATTTGGAACGAGCAGGTGTTCTTAATGTTTGTACACTCAGTGTCGTTCACAGTGGCCCAATGGTGACTTAATCAAATTGAAAGCACCTCTGATATCATTATGCATGGCTTTATTAAATCTGATTGACAATGGCAGCATAACAAACAGAATATTTGCATTGACACTTGGTTCTTTCAGACGCATTGGAAATATCAGGCAGTCCACAGACAGATGGTCACAGAGAACGTCAGTGTCATGTTTATTCAAATGATATCATCCAGAGACTCCACACCTGCCATAAATGAACTGCTCAATTCAGGAGACAGCAATGTGCAAACAGCCAGTGGGAAACAGATGGTAGTGTATGGAGCCACAACTGAAGCTGAAAAGGGAGGGAGGAAACTAAAGCCTGATTAATTTAAAGCAGACCCTTGGATAACCGATGGCGCCTTTGTGAACAAAACAAGAGACAAAGCTGAAGTGTATTACTAGGCTAAGTCAACCTACATTTCTGATTTAAACTGTTGCTATATGTGACTGCTTCAGAGCACTGTAGGAAGAGGAAGAGTCAGCCTAGGCTGTGGCATGTGATGTGTAACACCTTGATGTAACCCAGAGACAGAGGGCCCTGCTGGGCTTACGTGTTACCACTGCCCTCTAGTGGAGTAAGACGGAACACTGTGACAAAGAGATGGAAGGGTGTAAGATTTGTCATCAGCCTCTGACAATGAGAGAGCCTTCCTTTGCCCTCTACACCTTTCTGCAAGACAGTGATTAAATAACAGGCCCTTAATTACCTTCTACATGAAATCCTGCTTAAACACCCAGCAGCCCCTCGTCAGGCTAACACAATTAGCAGCTGCCATACTGTTACCACTCCAGTTCAATTCTCTAGGCATTCACAGAACCAAACAGAATCCACCCTTTTAATTACATTTTAGTCACTTAGCAGACGCTCTTATCCAGAACGACTTACAGGAGCAATTAGGGTTAAGTGCCTCGCTCAAGGGTACAGACAATTTTTCACCTAGTCGGCTCGGGGATTCGAACCAGCGACCTTTCTGTTAACGCGCTTAACGCTAGGATATCTGCCTCTGTCACCCCGACTTCTTTGCATGTGTTGGGTATCGTTTAAAATACTTTTGGACGGGAATGAAACATTGGATTTGCTTTTAAAGTCCCTGTACTGTTTAATACGGTTAACCTTTCTGGTTATACCCTTTTTCGGCAAGACAGATCATCCAAAGGTGGGGGAGTGGCAATCTTTACCATGGATCACCTTCAGTGCTCGGTTGACTCCACCAAGTCTGTCCCCAAACAATTTGATTTGCTGGTTTTAAGCATTAAACTTTAAAATACCTCTTTGTTGACTGTTGCTGCGTGCTATCGTCCTCCATCAGCATTGGCCTGTACCCTAAGCTCTCTCCTGGACCCTTACACTAAGTCTGAATTTGTCCTGCTTGGTGACCTAAACTGGGACATGCTTAAACCACCTGACCCAGTCCTAAAGCAATGGGACTCCCTAAAACTTTCTCAGATTATTACCAATCCCACAAGGTATGACTCCAAACACCCAGAAAAGGCTACTCTCCTCGATGTGATCCTCACAAATAATCCTGATAGGTATCAGTCTGGTGTTTTCTGTAATGACCTTAGTGTTCACTGTTTTACAGCCTGTGTTCGTAATGGCTGCTCAGTGATACAACCTGGCCTGATTTGTCATAGACGCTTGCCAAGAAACTTTAATGAGCAAGCCTTCCTTCATGAACTGGCCTCTGTAAAATGGTATAGAATCAGTTTGAACCCCTCTGTCGAAGACGCTTGGACCTTCTTTTTTATATTTTCAGTGGTATTGTTAACAAACACATCCCCATAAAGAAAATGAGAATTAAAAACAGGTTCAGCCCCTGGTTCAACCGTGATCTTGCAGAGTTACTCCAACTCAAGAATTGCATTTGGCGAAAGGCTCGGCACACGCATACTCAGGTTGACTGGCTATCGTTCAGGCAAATGAGAAATAAGTGCACTCAGGCTATCCGGAAGGCCAAACTTAGTTACTTTAAGGAGCAGTTCTCTCTCTCTGGGTCTAACACCAAGAAGTTCTGGAAAAACAGTTAAAGACCTGCAGATGGCAAGACGGTGCACGGTTCGTCCTTTATTTAAAGGGGGAGATCAAGCTGATATAGGCCTGTTACAGGCCTATTTCTATTTTGCCCTGTTTATCAAAAGTGTTGGAAAAACTTGTCAATAGTCAACTGACTGGCTTTCTTGATGTCTATAGTATTCTCTCGGGTATGCAATCTGGTTTCCGCTCAGGTTATGGATGTGTCACTGCAACCTTAAAAGGTCCTCAATGATGTCACCATTGACCTTGATTCCAAGCAATATTGTGCTGCTATTTTATTGACTTGGCCAAAGCTTTTGATACGGAAAACCATTCCATTCTTGTGGGCCGGCTAAGGAATATTGGTGTCTCTGAGGGGTCTTTGGGCTGATTTGATAACTACCTCTCTCAAAGAGTGCGGTGTATAAAGTCAGAAAATCTGCTGTCTCAGCCACAGCCTGTCACCAAGGGTGTACCCAATGGCACGATCCTAGGCCCCACACTCTTCTCAATTTACATCAACAACATAGCTCAGGCAGTAGGAAGCTCTCTCATCCATTTATATGCAGATGATACAGTCTTATACTCAGCTGGCCCCTCCCCAGATTTTGTGTTAAATGCTCTACAACAAAGCTTTCTTAGAGTCCAACAAGCTTTCTCTACACTTTACCTTTTGTTTTGGAGGTGTTCAGAACAAGGTTATGTGCTTTGGTAAGAAGAATGCCTCTCTCCCCACAGGTGTGATTACTACTTCTGAGGGTTTAGAGCCTGAGGTAGTCACCTCATACAAGTACTTGGAAGTATGGCTAGACGGTACACTGTCAGCACATCTCAGCACATATCAAAGCTGCAGGCTAAAGTTAAATCTAGACTTGGTTTCCTCTATCGTAATAGTCCTCTTTCACCCCAGCTGCCAAATCAACCCTGATTCAGATGACCATCCTACCAATGCTAGATTACGGAGACATAATTTATAGATTGGCAGGTAAGGGTGCTCTCGAGCGGCTAGATGTTCTTTACCATTCGACCATCAGATTTGCCACCAATGCTCCTTGTAGGACACATCACTGGACTCTATACTCCTCTGTAAACTGGTCGGACAATGATGGAGGAGGGGGGGGGGTCATGACCTGATGGGCTCCCTGAACTCTTCTGCACATGATTAGAGTTGGAAAAACTGAGACAAACCTGGATTCTTTCGCAATGACTTAAAGGGATTCTACATCAAAATTCCAAATCTAAAAACCATTATTTTGGACAAAATTACCTGGAAGGATTATTACTACCGAGGACTATCCAGAAAAAAACTTCTGTCAAACCAAAACCTGCAGAAGAAACACAGAAGAAATCTGGAAATACCATCCAACCCAAAACTGAGTGAGTAATGTTCACACTGAAGCTACCACTGAAGGCAAAAAGTAAAATAATAATCTCAAGGTAATTGTGTTATATAAATTATGTTAAGTTAATAAGGCTACTAAGCTAACGAGCTTCCTAGGACAGGATAGATGTCCCAGCTGAAACTTCAAATTAGCACTGAGGTGTGAAGTGAGAAAGCATGTGAAACCCAACAATGGCAGCAGAGCATCACAGCCTCCCCCACCCAAATGCAGTGACCTTTTCAGCCCACTGCTCCATGGTAGAGGTCGACCGATTAATCGGAATGGCCGATTAATTAGGGACGATTTCAAGTTTTCATAACAACCGGAAATCGGTATTTTTGGGCGCCGATTTGCAGATTTAAAAAAATATATATATATATATTATTTTTTTTACACCTTTATTTAATCTTTATTTAACTAGGCAAGTCAGTTAAGAACACATTCTTATTTTCAATGACGGCCTAGGAACGGGCAGATTTTTAACCTTGTCAGCTCGGGGGATCCAATCTTGCAACCTTACAGTTAACTAGTCCAATGCTCTAACACCTGATTACATTGCACTCCACGAGGAGCCTGCCTGTTACGCGAATGCAGTAAGCTAAGGTAAGTTGCTAGCTAGCATTAAACTTATCTTATAAAAAACAATCAATCAATGACTGTCATTGCTCCAATGTGTACTTAACCATAAACATCAATGCTTTTCTTAAAATCAATACACAAGTATATATTTTTAAACCTGCATATTTAGCTAAAAGAAATCCAGGTTAGCAGGCAATATTAACCAGGTGAAATTGTGTCATTTCTCTTGCGTTCATTGCATGCAGAGTCAGGGTATATGCAACAGTTTGGTTCGCCTGGCTCTTTGCGAACTAATTTTCCAGAATTTTACGTAATTATGACATAACATTGAAGGTTGTGCAATGTAACAGGAACATTTAGACTCATGGATGCCACCTGTTAGAAATAATACGGAACGGAATAAACGTTTTGTTTTCGAGGTGATAGTTTCCGGATTAGTCAAAGGTATATGTTTTAGAGAGAAATAGTTTCCGGATTAGTCAAAGGTATATGGTTTAGAGAGAAATACTTGACGCGTTATAATTCCTGTAATAACTTGCGGCTGAACTTGAAAGGGGTTCCTTCGTTATTTTACCGTTTATGTCTTCCACAGAGAATGTCTTGATCTACTTCAAATAAGGTCTGTGTTTCGCGGAGGAGGGGACCATGCAGACAAGCTCTGCTTTTGCACTACAACCTAAAACTTAACTGGGAATATTGAAGACCCATGAAAGCTGGTGGTTCGTTTGAACATATGTTCTCATGTTATTTGAGACTAAATTGATTTTATTTATGTATTATATTAAGTTAAAATAAAAGTGTTCATTGTTCATTCAGTATTGTTGCAATTGTCATTATTACAAAAATGTGTGTGTGTGTATGATATATATATATATATTTTATTATTTTTTTAAAAGGCATCGGCTTTTTTTGTCCTCCAATAATCGGTATCGGCGTTGAAAAATCATAATCGGTCGACCTCTACTCCATGGCTTAATTTTCCACACAGACCATCTCCTGGCATGGCACTGTGCTATAAGAGCACACTACCCCTCTGTCATGAGAAAGGCTATTGGCCCAGGGTGGAAACTCAGAACAATAGACATTGAGGACCATGAAACTGAAACAACCTCTGTCAACATGTACAAGTCTGGAACAGTGGTGGTGCGGTTTCAGCAGGACTTTTAGGGGATCAGAGCACAACAGCTCTCTTTTGGTGATGACTCCCCCATCCTTCGTCTGATCACACCTCCACCAACTGCCCTGCAGACAAGCAGCCCCAAGACAATAGTAAGCCAGCCCCCCCCCCCCCCCCCCCCCAGTACTGAACAGACCCAGGTCCCACAACTGCACTGCTCCTCCATTGTTGAGATAAATTCAGAGCTGGAGAGAAAGATGGTAGAGCTCAGCGAGATAGTCTACACACAATCCAGACAGCACAGACCAACAACCCCCCCCCCCCCCCCCCCCCCCCCCCCCACCAAACAAACCACAACAAAGGCAAAGTCTTCTCATACTTTGTTGATTTCAAAAAAGCATTTACTCAATTTGGCTTGAGAGTTTGCTATACAAATTGATTAAAAGTGGTGCTGGGGGGAAAAATATACGACATTATAAAATCCATGTACACAAACAACAAGTGTGTGATTAAAATTTGGCAAAAAACACATTTCTTTACACAGGGCCGGGGTGTGAGACAGGGATGCAGCTTAAGCCCCACACTCTTCGACATATATATCAACAAATTGGCGGGGGCACTAGAACAGTCTGCAGCACCTGGCCTCACCCTACTAGAATCTAAAGTCAATTGTGTACCGTTTGCTGTTGATCTGGTGCTTCTGCACAGATTCTGTCAGACCTGGGCCCTGACAGTGAATCTCAGTAAGACAAAAATAATGGTGTCCAAAGATGGTCCAGTTGCCAGGACCACAAATACAAATTCCATCATCTAGACACCATTGCACTAGCGCAGACAAAAAAACGATACATATCTCAGCCTAAACATCAGCCCCACAGGTAACTTCCACAAAGCTGTAAATGATCTGAGATACAAGGCATTCAACATCCCAATTAGAAACTGGCTAAAAATACTTTAATCTGTTATAGAACCCAATGCCTTTTGTGGTTGTGAGGTCTGGGGTCCACTCACAACCAAGTATTCACAAAATGGAACAAACACCAAATTGAGACTGCATGCAGAATTCAGCAAAACCATCCTCCATGTACAATGTAAAAAAACAGATAATGCATGTAGAGCAGAATTAGGACGATACCCGCAAATGATAAAAATCCAGAGAAAAGTCGTTAAATTCTACAACTATCTAAAAGACAATGATTCCCAAACCTTCCATAACAAAGCAATCACATACAGAGCAGGGTTTTCACTAGCCGGTAATTGCCGATAAATACAATTGTAGTGGGCCAAATTGTTACGGAGAGGCTGTCTATTATAGTGTCACCAGCAAAGCACCCGCACACAATCACACATCCTCCTCCATGCTTCACTGTGGGAACCACACACGGAGATCATCTGTTCACCTACTCTGCATCATCTCACAACGACACGGCGGTTGGAACCAAAAATCTCAAATTTGGACTCAAAGCAAAAGGACAGATATCCACCGGTCTAATGTTCATTGTGCGTGTTTCTCTTCTTCTTCTTGGTGTCCTTTAGTAGTGATTTCTTTGCAGAAATTCGACCATGAAGGCCTGATTCACTTAGTCTACTCTGAACAGCTGATGTTGAGATGTGTCTGTTACTTGAACTCTGTGAAGCATTTATTTGGGATGCAATTTCTGAGGCTGGTAACTCTAATGAATTTATCCTCTGCAGCAGAGGTAACTCTGGGTCTTCCTTTCCTGTGGCAGTCCTCATGAGAGCCAGTTTCATCAAAGCGCTTGATGGTTTTTGCGACTGCACTTGAAGAAACTTTCAAAGTTCTTGAATTTTTCCAGACTGACTGACCTTCATGTCTTAAAGTAATGATGCTGTGGTTTCTCTTTGCTTATTTGAGCTGTTCTTACCATAACATGGACTTGGTCTTTTACCAAATAGGGCTATCTTCTGTATACCACCCCTAACTTGTCACAACACAGCTGATTGGCTCAAACGCATTAAGAAGAAAATTAATTCCACAAATTAACAAGGCACACCTGTTAATTGAAACACATTCCTGGTGACTACCTCATGAAGCTGGTTGAGAGAATGCCAAGAGTGTGCAAAGCTGTCATCAAGGCAAAGGGTGGCTACTTTGAAGAATCTCAAATTTAACATATATTTGGATTTCTTTAACTTTTTAGGTTAAAACATGATTCATGTGTTATTTCATAGCTTTGATGGCTTCACTATTATTCTACAATGTAGAACATAGTAACATTAAGAAAAACTCTGGAATGAGTAGGTGTGTCCAAACTTTTGACTGGTACTGTATATATTTTTTTATATTAAAATGTCACACAGTGGACAACTAAGCCTATTGGCCTATGCATGCAATGCCCTGATGCATTTAGTGCTCAAATCTCTGACAGCTGAACCGTGAGGTGGACAATTATTGTTTTAGGAAACTCTGATACAGAGCAATGAACCTGAAGAACAGTCCCCTCAGCAAGCTGGCCCAGGACAACAAAGAGATACAAATATAATTACGTGACACAATGGAAAGAATTAACCAAAAAACATACACAGAAAGTATACAATGGCAGAATACCTGACCACTGTGACATACCCCAAAATAAGGAAAGCTTTGACTATGTACACTCAGTGAGTATAGACTTGCTATTGAGAGGCCGCCGTACAGGTTGTGCACACTGCCCACAAAATTAGGTGGAAACTGAGCTGCACTTCCTCACCTCCTGCCAAATGTACACCCATATTAGAGACACATATTTCCCTGAGATTATACAGACCCACAAATAATTCAAAAACAAATCCAATTTTGATAAACTCCCCTATCTATTAGGTGAAATACCATAGTGTGCCATAACAGCAGCAAGATTTGTGACCTGTTGCCACAAGAAAAGGGCAACCAGTGAAAACAAACACCATTCAGAGGAAGCAAGCTGAATTGAGCAAGCTGAAGACTTACTTTAGTTCTGTAGGAATGACATGTGCTTTAAAAGGATGCTAGTCGCTAGGCACAACACCACTGCGGACAATGGCAACCATATCTGAACAGGAGATACAGTACGGCCAGAGACAGGAAGAGAGAGGGGGAACTGGAGACGAACAGGGGAAGAAGAACAGAGTGTGCGAAAAATATGTACTGGCTGGGCTGAAGAGTTAGCAAGAGAGCACCACCGCAGAACAACAATGTCATTGGTATCACCTTACAGCGATCGATGGACCAACCAGCTGCCCCTCTCCACCCCTACTGCACTGCAACCTGCTTTGTCATTGGGCCACACCGCATAGGGTGACATCCTCTGGGGGAACAGTAGTAGGGGGGGGATAGCTGGAGACAAGTTCTGCAATCCAACACAACTAGAATGAAAATCTGATAGAAATACCTGTGTTATTATGAATATTAACACCATACCAGCCAGTTTGTGCAGAGAGAAAAATAAAAACATTGAATCAATTAGCCTAACGTTCTAGTCAGCAAATTGACAACGATAAATTGTTTGTAAGCTTGGTGAAAAATCTGTGTAAGTTCCTTGTCCAATAAGCAAAATCAAATTACTGACAGCAAGTTGTTAAGAAACCAAAAACATACAGTATCAATCACAATCCATTTGGCCTGACTGAAATCCATCCGGCTCCTGTCTCTATATAGTCAGCCAGCAGATTGGCCTAGCCTACATCAGAGACACTCATTATGACAGATCTAGTACTGGGAGAGCTAGAGGTGAACAGTGTGGCGATGCGTTACGTGTGCCTCCATGCTAAATGTCATGCCATGCAATAAATCTATGTCTGGAGGAAGCATACAGTCACTGACACCACCACTGGCCTAAACTCAATTAATAACACTCAATGGTGATTTCTCCCCCAGGCTAATGCTGTGGTGGTGACAAAACTTCGTCAGCCGGTGATTGTCAAGCAAATAACTGTCGGTCTCACGGTAATTGACCGTTAATTAACATAAACACATTTAGCCACTCCTGGCTTCCACACACAGCCTACAAGCCACTGATGCAGACCTTTGGAACATCTACATTTTAAAAAGTCCAATAAATCCATGTAATATAGCCTACACCTTCACAATAAATCCGTTATTTATTTTAGACAGGTCTAAAGAAGCATGATATGAAGAAAATGTAGTCTATTTCAGAAGAATAGAATAGCATACTCTTGAGTTGTCCTTGTATTAGGTCCTGATCAGGCTATTCCAAATGGCTGTGGGCTACACTAGTTCATTTAGCAGACAAGATTTGCTTAGAATTCAGTGGCATTATTTTATAGTATGAAGAATACATTTGAACAAAGCTGAATAAAATAGAATGCATATATTCTCCAAAAGATTTGAGGGAGTGTGCACATACGGCTAATGTGTTGAGCGTTTAACAAAGAAATAGGTATTCCTATATTCTTAACTTAAAGTTAATGTAACTTTAGTTCTACAAACGTTGGGCTATATGTTTTGATTTTTAATACATTGTAAGGCTGCATGATGCGACTAATGATTTGAAAAAAAGTTGCTTGAAAGGCATGAGCTGCCTCGTTTTTTTGTGTGCATACTGTACACACTACATCAGTCTCTCATTCACAATTTGACAAGCACTTGACAATGGCTAGAATTTCACGGCGGCATCCCCTTTGTGTGGCCGTAAAGCACCCTAAAAGAAATCCATGCCTTTTGCGACCAATGAACTTTCTCTGAGTGCTGAGCGCTCTGAATCACCTGTCACTTATCACGTGATGGGGTCTTTCTCACAGGCTACAAGTGAAGAGTCACATGGGGGACATAACTGCGCACGTCCTTATCCAATTCTGAGGTGCATATTAACGATACTGGAAGAACTGTCCACATTACTTTTCATCAGCCAACAAGATGAGTAGGCCTAACGAACAGCAAAATCACTAGTCTATGTCAATCTACTATCCCCCATAGTACAAAAGTCGACCTATTCTATTCTGTGAGAGAAATAAATATTCCAAACATAGTCTGTGACAGCTGTGGGATACGCGAATGTTCCATTAGCGGGAAAACACCATTATCAAAAGTGCCCGCAAATGCAATTATGTATGTAATGCTTTTATTATAAAGGTGCATTTTTATGGTGAAAATTATCTTCCCCAAACTTGAAACTCACATGCTGCTTATGCCAGTTAGGCTCTACCCCCCCTTGTAAAGCAGATTAATGTGTTTAATTTTAAGAAGTTATTTGCCCACTATAGTTGTGATACATCTGGACGAGACAATAACTATATCCCTTATTGACACCTGATACACATCAATTATCTTCTCTATAGCTACTCTGCTACAGTATTCACAACTTCCCAAGCTTCCGTTCAGTTGGCCAAGAGTCGAAAGAATTGAAAACACAATATAGCAGGAGCATATTAAAATACACTATATGGTCAAAAGTATGTGAACACCTGCTCATCGAACATCTCATTCCAAAATCATGGGCATTAAAATGGAGTTGGTACCCCCTTTGGTGCTATAACAGCCTCCACTTTTCTAGGAAGGTTTACAACTAGATGTTGGAACTAGAGGTCAACCGATTAATTGGAATGGCCGATTTGTCGATTTTTTTTTATACCTTTATTTAACTGGGCAAGTCAGTTAAGAACACATTCTTATTTTCAATGACGGCCTAGGAACGGTTGATTAACTACCTTGTTCAGGGGCAGAACGACAGATGTTCACCTTGTCAGCTCGGGGGATTCAATCTTGCAACCTTACAGTTAACTAGTCCAACGCAATAACGACCTGCTTCTCTCTCGTTGCACTCCACAAGGAGACTGCCTGTTACGCGAATGCAGTAAGCCAAGGTAAGTTGCTAGCTAGCATTAAACTTATCTTATAAAAAACAATCAATCATAACCACTAGTTAACTACACATGGTTGATGATATTACTAGATATTATCTAGCGTGTCCTGCGTTGCATATAATCTGACTGAGCATACAAGCATACAAGTATCTAAGTATCTGACTGAGCGGTGGTAGGCAGAAGCGGGCGCGTAAACATTCATTCAAACAGCACTTTCGTGCGTTTTGCCAGTAGCTCTTCGTTGTGCGTCAAGCATTGCGCTGTTTATGACTTCAAGCCTATCAACTCTCGAGATGAGGCTGGTGTAACCGAAGTGAAATGGCTAGCTAGTTAGCGCGCGCTAATAGCGTTTCAAACGTCACTCGCTCTGAGCCTTCTAGTAGTTGTTCCCCTTGCTCTGCATGGGTAACGCTGCTTCGATGGTGGCTGTTGTCGTTGTGTTGCTGGTTCAAGCCCAGGGAGGAGCGAGGAGAGGGACGGAAGCTATACTGTTACACTTGCAATATAAGAACATCCAATAGTCAAAGGTTAATGAAATACAAATGGTATAGAGGGAAATAGTCCTATAATTCCTATAATAACTACAACCTAAAACTTCTTACCTGGGAATATTGAAGACTCATGTTAAAAGGAACCACCAGCTTTCATATGTTCTCATGTTCTGAGCAAGGAACTGAAACGTTAGCTTTCTTACATAGCACATATTGCACTTATACTTTCTTCTCCAACACTTTGTTTTTGCATTATTTAAACATGTTTCATTATTTACTTGAGGCTAAATTGATTTTATTGATGTATTATATTAAGTTAAAATAAGTGTTCATTCAGTATTGTTGTAATTGTCATTATTACAAATATATATATATATATTTTTATTATTATAATAAATCGGCCAATTAATCGGTATCGGCTTTTTTGGTCCTCCAATAATCGGTATCGGAGTTGAAAATTCATAATCGGTCGACCTCTAGTTGGAACATTGCTTTGGGGACTTGCTTCTGTTTAGCCACAAGAGCATTAGTGAGGTCGGGCACTGATGTTGGGGGATTAGGCCTGGCTCGCAGTCGGCGTTCCAATTCATCCCAAAGGTGTTTGATGGTGTTTAGGTCAGGGCTCTGTGCAAGCCAGGCAAGTTCTTCCATACCGATCTCAACAAAGCTATTTCTGTATGGACCTTGCTTTGTGCACGGGGGCACTGTCCTGCTGAAATAGGAAAGGGCTGTCCACAAACTGTTGCCACAAAGTTGGAAGCACAGAATCATCTAGAATGTCATCGTATGCTGTAGCATTAAGATTTCCCTTCAATGGAACTAAGGAGCCTAGCCGGAAACATGTAAAACAGCCTCAGACAATTATTCCTCCTACACCAAACTTTACAGTTGGCACTATGCATTCAGGCAGGTAGCCCTCCCCTGGCATCCGCCAAACCCAGATTTGTCCGTCAGACTGCCAGATGGTGAAGCGTGACTCATCACTCCAGAGAACGTGTTTCCACTTCTCTAGAACGTGTTTCCAATGGCGGCGAGCTTTACACCACTCCAGCCGACGCTTGGCATTGCACATGGTGATCTTAGGCTTGTGTGTGGCTGCTATGCCACGGAAACCCATTTCATGAAGCTCCCGACGAAACAGGTCTTGTGCTGACGTTGCTTCCAGAGGCAGTTTGGAACTCGGTAGTGAGTGTTACAACCGACAGACGATTTTTACGCGCTACGCGTTTCAGCACTCGGAGGTCCCGTTCTGTGAACTTGTGTGGCCTACCACTTTTCAGGTGAGCCGTTGTTGCTCCTAGACGTTTTTACTTCGCAATAACAGCACTTACAGTTGACCGGGGCAGCTCTAGAAGGGCAGAAATTTGATGTACTGACTTGTTGTAAAGGTGGCATCCTATGATGGTGGCACGTTGAAAGTCACTGAGCTCTTCAGTAACGCTATTCTATTGTCAATGTTTGTCTATGGAGATTGAATGGCTGCGTGCTCAATTTTATACACCTGTCAGCAACGGGTGTTGTTGAAATAGGCAAATTGACTAAGAAGAAGTCAATTGTATATATAGTGTATGTCAGAAGGATAAATTGATAATTGATCAAATAACATAGCGCAGGATGTTACACATAGTAACCAGTCCACTTGAAAACAGTTTCCTCCACTGGGTTGATGTGGAGACCACAATAGGCCCTATAGTGATGGAGGAGAGCAGGAAATTATGGATCAGGGAGGCTGAACTACAACACTTCTCCTTGACCTGCCACCTCAGTTCCAGGAGAGACGCTTCGCTGGCACTCATAACACCTCTGCACACACAGCTGGTCCACGTGCTCAGCACTCCACAATGAGCCACAATGCCCCACTCAACAACATATTACAGTAACTATTATAGCAGCTTCCTTTAACATAGAAGACCATGGTAAAGGGGTGGGGTAAAAAAAAAATGGGCAGAAATATCAGATATCTCATATTTAAACAGTCTTGAAAAAGAAACTAGCTGCTCAATGTCTAATTTTCAGAATATTTCATCAGGCTTTTGTGAATCCCAGTATGTCTAGACATAATAATAATAAATGCCAATTGGCATACGTTTTTAACCAAAGCAAATTAAAGTAATGCATGCATACATTGTTGTTGTTAACACTGTATACAGAAGAGGCTAGAATAAAGAGAAACATGAACCGCAAAGCTAATAGGAGAGTCTGACATCATCTAGTGGCAAACTCAGGCAACGCATGCACTGGCCACCTAGTAATAATCATACAAGACCACAAATAATTATCTTACACATTCTAATCCCACTTTCCAACAGAGTCTTGAAGGTCTAAGCATTTTCAAAAATATAATGTATAGCAAATATTATTATCTTTATCCAAGATCAAGAGGCTCAGAGTTACACTAATGAGTTAAGGCCTGTAAATGTCTGTGGGTTAGCCTACCTGTTGATGACATGTGGGAAACAGTCAGGGTTTCGACCCATACACTCCAGAGCAGCACAGTAAGAGCCAAGGTTAGGCTTCAGACCAGCCTCTTCTATCAGAATGAACATACGGCCAATCTGGTTTAAAGTGCCCTGGAATACAACAAGGAGAGACACACTCAGGATAATTCTCTATCTTATATTCCACATGGGGAGGCCCTGCATAATTTCTACACAAGTCCGTAAAATACCACAGAATTGCAGCTCTACGTGCCATAGAAATACAAGACTGAGCTGTACTTACCTTCTTGGCCCAGACCCTCATCATGATGTTGTAGAGTCCTATGTTGAGCAGGTTGCGTCGGCTGAGCATACGGTGGTGGCCGAGCAGAAAGCGGTGGGCTCTGTCGATGTCCCCACAGAACACACAGGCCTCCAGGTAGCAGCGCACACTGCGCTGGATGTCGCCGTACACCCTGGCCTCGCTGTTATCCTGCACGAGCTCAGGGCTGGCCGACACAGCCCACTGGTTCAGCTTCCTCTCCAGCTCCTCCACCTCTGCCAGCTCCCGGGCCTTGGCCTCAGCCTTCCTCTCCAGCTCCTCGGCCCTGTTCCTGGCCTCCGACAACTCAGGAGTCGGCTCCTTCAAGGCTTTCCCCTTCCCTTTGGCTTTTCTAATAGGGTTAGCAACCAGTGCAGCTGCCATAGTGTGCTCGTGCTTTGAAGCTGCCACGGTGTGCTCTTGGTTTTTCAGAGTTTTGCTCTTTTTAACAGTTGATGCAGTCTGTATTCCTGCTTTTGTCGATATGGTTTTATGTGAGGTACCTGGTAGCATCAGTTTGCCTTTGCTGCTTTTCACAGGTTTATCCTCTAGTCCTAGCTTCTGCTTCAGTTTCTTTGTTTTAGTCTTCTTCTCCTGGCTCAGTTTCTCCATCCAGCGGGATTTGGAGGCTGAGACATCTTTGCCCTCTCCTTTACCAGTCTGACCCCCTCCCTTACTAATAGTCTGTCCCGCCTTGGGCACCTCAGTCCTCTCCCCAGACACATTCTTGGGAGTGTTCCCTGAAGAAGCCCTTATCCCTGACTTGGAAGCTTTGACAAATTGCACCTTTTCATGTTGGACATCTACAATGACGTCAGATTGGAGTTGCTGGATCCTGGCTTCGAGCACTGCAAAGAGGAAGGGAAGAGAGAAAATAATGAAATAATCCGATAGAAAATCAACATAAGAATGAGGTATCTCATGCATGCTAAGAATAGCATGCAAAATGTAAAACCATTGACCATTTCCAAACCTAGTAAAGCAAGTAGGCCTATGAATACGCACCATCCAGCAGCTGAGATTGTTCCCATACTCGTTTTTTCCCATCTTCTTTCTTTGGGATCAGAGCTGAGAAATGTCTTCGTTGTGATGTCCATGGTGGCTCTGCAAGTAGAAGGTGTTGTGAGCTTTTCTTTGACAAAAACTGACACACTGAATGCACTGTGACTTTAGTTGTGTTTTTCAAAAACAATCCTGGGACATTCGCAGATCAGATGCCAATTCGTGTTGAGGTTTAGAAATAAAATTGAGCAAATATTGCATTGACGTTTTTTGACAGGCAACGACCTGCAAATTCATAATATGGAGATCCTAATATAGTTACATAAGCTGTAAATAGTCATTTAGCTCATCTCTGCGTTTACAAACGTGGTTTTAAAATCTCGACAGGATGAGAATTGAGCATGGGTATGTAATAGCTGGTCAACTACAGCTGGTAAATCAATTATATTATAATACTAGTAAATAGTTATCGAGAGATACCAAATATTGCACGGATATTATAACTAGTCATGACAATGCTGTGCTGGAACTCTCTCGTGCACCCGTCCCCTTGGCTTGACATACAGTAAGTAACGTTAGCTAGATAGCGAGGGACAAAACATACCTGAAATGTGCCTTTCAATGTTATTCCGGATTGTAAGGCAATGGTCGGCATATGGCACACGACGAACACTTATTTCCAACAGTATGCGACCACTCAGACACTTTGGAAAGGTACAGAGTCTCAAAAGTGACATGTTGACATAATAACCGCATTACTTTTTCCCCACACTAGGCTGCCATTTTGAATTACACCAGCTAATCGAACACAATGGATCATGAGTACAGGCACGGATAGAAGAGCACCGATAAATCGAGCAGTGTTTGTTTGGAAAGAAGAAGGTACAAGTTTTTTTCTGAAATGGAGTGTAGAATATTTCCAATTAAACAAGGAATCATAAATATGCAATTTGTGAAATGTATGCATTTCGCTACACTCGCTTCAACATCTGCTAACCATGTGTATGTGACAAATACAATTTGATTTGATGCGCAAAGTTGATTTTGTTTTACCTTTATTCTCAGTGAATAATAACTTTTATGTTTGTTGAAAATGAAGTTTTATTGTATTATTCGGGAATATCTGATAAATTATAGAAATTATGACCTCTGCTGAAAAAAATAAATGACAATGAGTTTCAAACCTGTATATGACCTATATCACCTATAGGTGGCAGCCTCACCATAAAATAAGTAGAACAAAGGTCAAACTAGGTGTGTGTAACACGTAAGTGGTCTTGCGGGTACAATTATGTGTTGGTTGGAGGGAAAAATTGCCACATCACAACCTTTTGGATGGCTTCCAAATAGCACTGATGAACTTTTGAAACACATTTGAACTGCCAATCCACGTTGTCAATGTGTAATTACGATATAACACCATTAAAAAAAATAATCATATTAGTTCTGCTTGTAAATTGGTTCGGTTAACCCTACTGGTGCGATGCATACAGCCCCTCTGTTCACTACAATATCATACTCAGCATACCCTTTGAAACAAATGCAGTGCTTCTGCAATACAATGAGATTCACTTACACTCTGCATCAAAATTGAATATTCTTTCATAGGCCCTTTTCATTGTATCCTTAATTGAAGTAATGCAGAAAATAAATTCTACATCGTTCTAATAGCCTGCACGCCGTTTGACCTAACAAGTGTCAGATTCCTCTTGTCACCCGTAAAGCATTCCTAAAGACTTGTGCAGCCTTTTGTGTGAGGCGCTGGAAGTTAACATAAGTACTACTTGAGAGGCCAGGCTGGGAAATGCGGTCCAGGCAGTACATCTTTTCTCAATGGAGGTGGTGGTTGGGATCACAGTCACAGCGGTTGGTGTCTGCTGCTGAGATGTAGGTGAGGATCAGGAGGTGTTTCTCGTTACGGTTCACGAGCAGGGCCCCTCGACAGGCTCGTTTGATGTGGTTGGCCTCTGTCGGCGGCTGGCTCTTTACGCTGGTGTGACAGTCATTGCCGGGTGAGTGACTGTCAATGCTTGGGCCAACAAAAGGCGAGAAGACAGCCATTCATGGCCCTGATAATAGCCAGACCAGGACAAGGCTGCCATTCTCACACACTTTGATCATCTGGATTCTTTGCACACCTCTGTAGGGGCTTGCTATATGTTTTACAGATGGACGCTGTTTTGAAAGTTCACCTGGCCAGGGAAACTTGATGAGATGCTTTGTGAAATGCTTGTGTTGGTAAATGCTTTTGGCATGTGTGTGTGTGTGTGTGTGTTCCTCTCAGATGGAACAAATGACATTCCTGTGGAAAAAAGTTTTTCGAGATGGCTGCTTTAGGCTGTCCAACTAACTTCCTAGAGGAGTCATTCTTGGACATGTCAAATATTAGTCATAATGTTGAAATGGTCAAGAAAACATATTTTGGAAATGATTTATATGTATAATACACTCAGTGGCGTACTGCAGTTTCTGAGCAAACTCCCCCACCCAAAAGTATATATTTTTTTGTTTTGTTTTGGTGGATTTTTTGGGTGGGAAACAGCTAACTTCAGACAATTCTACACATTTTACCATGGGGCAAAGATAAAAATTTTTTTGCAGTGTTATAGCTAATTTCATGCTATTCTACACAATTTGCAATGAGGCTGAGAGAATTTAGATTTTTAAAGCTTTTTTCCTGCTATTCTACACATTTTGCCATAAGGCTGCAATAAAATTTTGCAGTTTTACCACTAATTTCCTGTAATTCTAAATGTTCTGTCATGGTTTATGACGTGTTCATATGCTATCTGGGGAGGGGGCAGACCTCCAGGGTTCACCCAACCCAACCCAACCTCCGCCTTGCAGGGGGTGCAGGGGTGTGTGGTACGCCAGAGTACAGTATATGCATAGCCATTTATAGGAAATATGTTTTCATTGGTCATATTACGTAAGTAATCATTATTCGTCTTCTCTTCCGAATATTGACATAAATAACATTTTTAATTACAAGACTTTCTTTTGTTCGTTTACCAAACAGATTGAGCAAATATTTGAAGTATGAGTGTCAACAGTGGATTAATACTAACATCTTGACCATTCCGACTCACACCACTCTCACAGGGTTTCCCACACAAAGAGGCAAGGCACATTAAGATGGTTTGAATTAGTGAGTCATCTAGGAAAATATTGTAAAGATTTTTTATGCTGGTATTTACAAGTGCTACTTAATGGAATAATGGCTGAGACTACAGAGGTGCATGTAACAGTTTGCCTTTGTGATGCTTAGTTATTCCCATCACTGTACTTAATGCTAGACTCAAAGTACCCTTTTGGTTCTTGTCCAAAACCTCTGAGGGGTTTTAAAATGCTGAGCCAGCAGAGGTCATTACAGTAACTACGTCTACATACCGCTATCTCTGTGTCTCACCTTATCAGTGTTCTGATTATCTGCTTTGGTATCACTGATGTGCAAAATCACACCTTGTCACGATCGTCTTTGGGTGAGAGAGAGGACCAAGGCGCAGCGTGTGCCTTATTAAAGAAGAGAGAAAAAACAAGAAACGAACAACTATACACAAACTAACAAAATGACGACCGTGAAGCTATACATATAAATAGTGCTGACACAAACACTACACATAGACAATTACCCACAACCAGCTAAAGCCCATGGCTGCCTTAAATATGGCTCCCAATCAGAGACAACAATAACCAGCTGTCTCTAATTGAGAACCAATTCAGGCAACCATAGACTTTCCTAGACACCTACACTGAACACTAAACCATCTACTCTACTTAACCCCCTAAACCATACAACACCCTAGACCAGGGGTGTCAAACTCATTCCACGGAGGGCCTAGTGTCTGCAGGTTTTTGGTTTTTCCTTTCAATAAAGCCCTAGACAACCAGGTGTGGGGAGTTCCTAACTAATTAGTGATGTTAATTCATCAATCAAGTACAAGGGAGGAGCGAAAACCCGCAGACACTCGGCCCCCCGTGGAATGAGTTTGACACCTGTGCCCTAGACAATACAAAAACACATACTTCACCATGTCACACCCTGACCTAACTAAAATAATAATGAAAACAAAGATAACTAAGGCCAGGGTGTGACACACCTGTCATGTCTCTTTTTTTCTTCAAAAAGCCACAGTTTGTGCTATCGCCCTGAGATCTTCTCCCGCCATCGTAGGAGGATGAGGATAGCTTCTGGGTCTCTCAAAACAGTTCAGTCCATCAGATAGGTGCCCCGTTTATTACCAGGACACCGACAATAGTCACGAAGCAGGATATGCAAATGAGCCATGCTCTGACTAGGCCACGGCACAGTGATGGTGGTGGTTTGGTCAGTTCCTGAATGAGGCCTGGATGTTTACTCAGTCACCCACAGTGTGTGGCACAGAGATATCAAGAACACGTGCATTGGTCCAAACTGGCAGGAAGTCGACAAGTGAAGACAGATGAATTTGCATATTCACAGAGGTTATTTTGTTATAATAATTGATTGGCAGTGTGTTACACAGTGCATTCGGAAAGTATTCAGACCCCTTCACTTTTTCCACATTTTCTTACGTTACAGCCTTATTTTAAAATGGATTAAATACAATAAATACAATTAAATACAAATACAATCAATCTACACACAATACCCTATGCTCATGCTGGGAAATGGGGCGGCAGGTAGCGTAGTGGTTAGAGTCAGTAACCGAAAGGTTGCAAGATCGAACCCCAAATGTATTAAAAATAAACAGACTCAAATTTAGCTCAGGTGCATCCTGTTTTCATTGATCATCCTTGAGATGTTTCTACAATTTGATTGGAGTCCACATGTGGTGAATTCAATTGATTGTACATGATTTGGAAAGGCACACACCTGTCTACATAACGTCCCACAGTTGACAGTGTATGTCTGAGCAAAAACCAAGCTATGAGGTTGAAGGAATTGTCCATAGAGCTCCAAGACAGGATTGTGTCGAGGCACAGATCTGGGGAAGGCTACCAAAAACTTTTTGCAGCATTGAAGGTCCCCAAGAACACAGTGGCCTCCATCATTCTTAAATGTAAGAAGTTTGGAACCACCAAGACTCTTCCTAGAGCTGTCTGCCTGGCCAAACTGAGCAATCGGGGGAGAAGGGCCTTGGTCAGGGAAGTGACCAAGACCCCGATGGTACCTCTGTCAGAGCTCCAGACTTCCTCTGTGGAGATGGGAGAACCTTCGAGGAGGACAACCATCTGTGCAGCACTCCACCAATCAGGCCTTTACGGTAGAGTGGCCAGATGGAAGCAACTCCTCAGTAAAAGTCAAATGACAGCCCGCTTGGAGTTTGCCAAAAGGCTTCCTAAAGGACTCTCAGACCAGGAGAAACAAGATTGTCTGGTCTGATGAAACCAAGATTGAACTCTTTGGCCTGAATGCCAAGCGTCACGTCTGGAGGAAACCAGGCATCGCTCATCCCCTGGCCTATGCCATCCCTACGGTGAAGCATGGTGGTGGCAGCATCATGCTGTAGGGATGTTTTTCAGCGGCAGGGACTGGGAGACTAGTCAGAATTGAGGGAAAGATGAATGGCGCAAAGTACAGACAGATCCTTGATGAAAACCTGCTCCAGAGTGCTCAGGACCTCAGACTGGGGGCGAAGGTTCACCTTCCAACAGGACAACGACCATAAGCACACAGCCAAGACAACGCAGGAGTAGCTTCGGGACAAGTCTCTGAATGTCCTTGAGTGGCCCAGATAGAGCCCGGACTTGAACTTGATCAAACATCTCTGGAGACCTGAAAATAGCTGTGCAGCGATGCTCCCCATCCAACCTGATAGAGCATGAGAGGATCTGCAGAGAAGAATGGGAGAAACTCCCCAAATACAGATGTGCCAAGCTTGTAGCGTCATACCCAAGAAGACTCAAGGCTGTAAAAGCTGCCAAAGGTGCTTCAACAAAGTACTGAGTAAAGGGTCTGAATGCTTACATAAATATGATGTTATTTTTATTTGATAAATTTGCAAACATTTCTAAAAACATGTTTTTGCTTTGTCATTATGGGGTATTGTGTGTAGATTGATGGGGGGGGGGGGGACTACGTAATCCATTTTAGAATGTGGCTGTAACGTAACAGAATGTGGAAAAGTGAAGGGTTCTGAATACTTTCCGAATGCACTGTATTTACACATTATGTCCCTTCTGAATTTAGTAACTTTCCCACAGCTGTTACAAATAGACGTTAGCTAACACATTGTTACAGTAAATGTGAAGACATTTGTATACTCACAATAGAAATCTGCCTTTAAATATTTTGATAAGAGATAAAAGAGAAGAATTATTCTATCATGCGCTTAAAAAGTGAAAGGTCAGGGGTGAGCAACTGAAAGAATCTATAAGCCATCAGACTGCTGAACACTTGAACTGGACTGACCACCTGCTCTGATTCTCTGCACCTTACTCACGCACACCCATACAGACATACACACATCCACCCATATATATTTATGCTACAAACACATCATAGCTGCTGGCATACTCTTATTATGATTGCTAAATACTGTACAATTTAAACACTTGCCCCCCAATCCCCTTTTTCCCAAAACACGTGTAAATATTGGACTATAATTATTCTACTGAGCCATTTACATTATGTTCATAGTCTTATCTTTTATTATTTCTTATTGTTGTTGCATCGTCAAGAAGGAACCTGTAAGTAAGCATTTAGTTGGATGGTGTATACCATGTGTATCCCATACATACAATTACTGTAATAAAACTTGAAGATCAGCAAGAGAAGTATAGAGGGAAAGAGGGGGAGAGAGAGTGAGTGAGATAAAGAGAGGAAGGGGAAGAGCAATTGAGCCTCAGAGTGAGCGAGAGGGAGAGGAAGGGAGAGAGAGAGTGAGAGAGAGAGAGAAAGAGAGAGAGAGATTAAGTCCAGAAACAGGGAGTGAGTCAGTGGAGTTAGCAAAAGAGAGAAAACAATTAATAATAGGAGCTATTACTGAGGGATCGTCAGTGCTAAGAGGGAGGTCGAGTTTCAAGCCCTTTTGAAGACTTTGATGGTACAAAACAGGCCTCATTACAGAGATATTATCTCCATTCATACACTTACAGAGCCGCTTGGATCCCTGCTGGGAAAGATTAGGTTCCTTCGCTTGTGAACATCCTCCTCTGGTGCCCGGGCTGCAGAGTTCTCTCAGCTCAGGGCGCACCCTGGCTGGGAGACGCAACGTGGGAGCCGACTGAAAGCCAGGGAGGGCTCAAACTCCCAACAAGCAAGCCCATTCTCATTTGGAGAGAGAACTGCGTCACACCAGAGGGCCCCCCACCGGCTACTGATCTCTGAGTTTAGCATATGCCTTGTATTTTAGGATAGGGAACCAATGAGCTTTGGGCCTCGTTTCTTAACGATCATCACATTGACTAAAAGTCTTGAATGGACTTGGATTCTGTCATATAGGCCTACTGTATTTAATGTTATACTGTAAGTGTCTCTAACTTTAAGCATCAGGTGTCAGAGCAGCTTACCGATCACTGTACCTGTACACAGCCCATCTGTAAATAGCACACCCAACTACCTCATCCCCATATTGTTTTCTTTTTTTTGCTATTTTGCACCCCAGTATCTCTACTTGCACATCATCATCTGCACATCTATCACTCCAGTGTTAATACTAAATTATAATGATTTTGCCTCTGTGGCCTATTTATTGCCTTACCTCCCTAATCTTACTACATTTGCACACATTGTACATATATCTTTCTATTATTTTATTGGCTGTACATTTGTTTATCCCATGTGTAACTCTGTGATGTTGTTTTTGTCGCACTGCTTTGCTTCATCTTGGCCAGGTCGCAGTTGTAAATGAGAACTTGTTCTCAACTGGCCTACCTGGTTAAATAAAGGTGAAATAAATAAAAAATCAATATTATAGTATGTTTTGAACTGGTTACTGAGAATAAGGTGCACACCATGATAAATATACAAGAATGTGGTTAAATATGAAAAATAATTGAACAATGCGACATTATTTGAAGCACCATATCCACCTGGAAATATCCATACAATTCATTTTGGGTCATTCATATTCTACAATAATATGTCTAACTTCAATAACTAAGGATACTGTATGGGTCTATAGTCAAGCCACAGACAGCAATGCATGAGCTTGTGTCTAGCTTTGCACTGACGTTTGGATCCAGGACACCACAAAGCAATCTACTGCCACATCTGACATTCAGATGAGGGCAGAACCTTTGTTCTTTGACCTCCGGGGAAGACTGAGTTTTAAATAAGAAGTTATACAGTACATAGCATGATTGTATGATTTTAATTATGGCCAATTTTCAGAGAGGGTGGGCAACTGGAGTTTCCGGGGGAATCCCAGAGAAACACCCCAAAGACAAAACCCCTGACCCAGTTATTTGAGCTATCTTTTTTAATGGTATGTAGACCTACACGCCCACAGCATGATGTAAAGTCTACCAGCCACCCGTGAATGTAGATGTATACTCTTTATTGATTACAATTAGATTTGCATATTTGTATTTAACTTCACACATTGTTGAGCAGGCATAAGCAAAGCCAGCTGTGATAGGTCTTCTAGTACTTCAGAGGACATTGAAGAATATTGTTTTCCATTACAGCGCTGATAGAGAGAGCTGGAGCACCCTATAACAATTACACAGGCAAGCCTGCGAACACTCAGCTGTCCTGAGAACTATTTAAATTTTTTTGAAGATTGGGAAACAGTTTTATACAATGCTAACATAAAACACATCCCCTATGTGTGCTGTGCTCTCCCGGCCCAGGCTCCTCCAGTCTGGCAACAGCACAGGCAGGCAGCGACAAACAGACAGTTATTCCGCTGGGCGGAAGAGGGGGAAGAAAGGACAGTCTGTAGGAAAGAAGGAATAAACCTACTGGAAGTCAAAAGACACTGCAGCGTGGTTTAATTGGGGGGGAAATGTGATTTTTACTAGGGCCTATGAAGATAAATAGAGAGAGAGGCTTTGATGAGGAGGTCCACTGTATCTAATGGCCAGAACAAGCAGGTAGACAGGAACGGCTGCCGGGGGTTGGGGGGGTTGGGGCTGAGGGGGAGAGAGAGGGCGGCTGGTTTCTGTCTCACTGGTCTTTTATGATGGGAGAGGGGGGAGAGAGGGGAGATATAAGGACACCCAACTCCTGGTAGCAGTTAACAAGCTAAAGAGTGTGAAGTGACTGTCGCCCTCTCTGTGCACGCACCCCTCAAACACACTTCCACCCCTGGACACCGTGGTCGCCCCGGGGTGGTACACATCATTGAAACCGGGAAGTAAGTGCCGCACTAACTGGATAGACTCACTTTAAAACATGTGCTGTGGAGTGCTGCGGCTGATCTCATAGCGAATGCTCCTAGCACCGTCGGCTGGCGGAAACAGATGATATCAAATATTTCATTTTGGTGTAAAAAAAGAAGAAAAAAGGTCAACACATAGCCTACAGTACAGTTACAGTTTTGTCATCATTTCGTTATTAATGATTGCATATAACAGTGAACTTGAGCCACTCTTCAAATACCATCAGGAATAAACTTAAGGAGTGAGGACAGGACAGTATAAGGACAGTTTTGACAAATATTTAATGTAATGCATTAGGGTGTCTTTCATTTCTCTGAAGCCAATGACTCTGAGTCCTGATTCACAGAAAGACAGGATGTGAAGTAGTAAAACACGTGTTCACCATTACCACCCTGGTCTCACGAATCAAAGGTGAACATCAGACACCGCCTCATAGAAACATTAACACAGGTGACCAGAAAGACTTCACTGGAACAGCTCTACCAACACTCCCCTCTGCCGTTGTTTCCGACATATTGATGCAAAACAGGGGCGAAAACTAAAGCCCCTTTTAATCTGTCCCATGTGTCTACAAACAGTCCAGTCTCAGGTGTCACAAAAGTCCACCTCCCATGTCACTTTACTGGAGTTACTTTCTTACTGATGATGTGACCTGGGAGAACTCCTCACCATCTTCAAGAGCTGGGACAACAAAGGTGTTTGACTTGACACTTTCCAGTTGACACTTTCCATGAAGCAATAAAACCTACAGTTAACCGGCTTAATGACACTCATGGCTTTCTAGGAACCATGAATAGGAGAACAATTCTGCATTTAGAAATTAGAAAAGGGAGATGGTGCAAAGCCTCTCTTGTTTATTTTAAATAGTTATCAATGATTGTGGCCCCACCCCTCTCCTTTCAACCCCCCAGATGCAAGCCCTGCCCAGGATAAAATGCAGGACAAGCCCAAGCCTCCCATTCCACACAGGAGAAGGGACTGGCTGCACAGGAGAGAGTGAGGACATTCATTTACTGCTTCATTGCGTTATACAGGCAGACAGACCTGACGCACACTCACTGACTGCCTCTCGCACTCACTCACTAGCTGCTGCCTCTGTCGCTCTCTCCTTCATACACACACTGTCTCTCAACCCTCTTCCTCCCTCTCACTCTGCCTCTCTCACATATACACAGACACACACACACACACACTCTAACTCTCATTCTCCCTCGTTCTTTTACTCTCTTCTCTTTCTCTCTTTCTCTCTCTCGCTCTCCCTCTCTCTCCCTCACACACACACACTCACTCTTTCTGTGACTCTCTCTCCCTATCACACTCTCACACACACTTACACATGCACACATTCACTCTCTCTCCTCATTCAACTCATTCTCAGCCACGGGTCAGCAGCACAGACAAGCACCTTATTCCAGTCCAGCTGGAGAGAGAAGCATCGCAAGGTGCACGCATCGCAAGACAGGACACTGACTGACTCTGCAGCCGTAAAAGAAGGACACAAGCCAAGGAACAGAACAAGCTTTCGGAGAACAAGGAAACAACATAAAAGAACAGATTGCTTTTGGCAATGGATTTACAAAGTGAATCGTTTTCCAGTGAATAAAAGCTGAAAGACAAAGAGGAGATCATCAGACACACAAGTTAAGAAACAAACTCATCTGGGAAAGAGGACTGGTTGGAAGCCCAGGTTCCTCTCTGCTCTGCTGATTGGAAGCCCATGTTCCTCTCTGCTCTGCTGTTTGGAAGCCCAGGCTACTCTCTGCTCTGATCCTCAGTGACAGGGTCTGCTGCCCCCTCGATCATCACCCCTTCCCACCCTCAGAGAGCGACCACTCACCTGGACCACACAGCCCGGGTCTCCAGCCAGCCAGCATGCATACTGCCTGTGCAATGTGCACCTTGGGAGTCTGACCCACCATGTGCAGATGGATGCCACCCGTCGCTAGTCTCCGTCCTGACCTCGCTGCCATTGGCACTGCCCACGCTGGGCTTCCGCCCCTTCCCAGTGCTGCATCTCTTCGGTTGGCGTTCCTCACCCTGCTCCTGGTGGCTGGCACAGCTCTGGGGGGCTGCCCGCTCGGGGTAGGGCATGAACCCCTCCAAGTACTGGCAAGAGGCATCAACTGCTCATGGACACTGGAGCGGCACACACGCAGTTACAATCACCTAGAGGGCGACGTCCGACTACGGCGGCTCTACTCCGCCAACAAGTTCTTTCTCTGTATTGACAAAACAGGCAAGGTGGACGGCACCAGACGGAAAAACTACGCTGAAAGTGAGTAAGCTGACACTATCTCCCCTTTCTATCTTTCCTATGTGACGGAGAAGAGATGGGGTGCCTATTGTCTTTTATGATGGTGTAAACTCTCTGATCTTGCTACTTTTATAGCGGTTCATAGGAGTTTCACTGGCTTGTATCAGCCTTTTGCGCCTATTTGTGCCGTGTTTGGAGCGGGAGACGTTGCGAGGTAAACTGGGAATTCCACAGTGTGGTTTAAGCCACCTCATGGGAAACCCAGCACTGTGTTTACAGCAAGGCAGACTTGAGGAAAGACATTGTGCATCAGTTGGTCGTGCAAACTGGGCTTGGGAAAAAAGCTTCAATTTCACAGGGGATTAACATGTCAAAACTGTGTTGAAAGTATTCCAGTTGCAAGAGGCAGATGTACCCACAAACCATTTCTGTCACAGTTTACATGGGCACAGCAATTTTCCATTTTTCTCACCAAGTTTGTGTAGCGCTCGTTAAGGGGATAGTCGGCATAATTTGGAGCCTTTGTGATTTAAACTGTTAAGTACAGACCCAGAATCAACCGCTAACTCAGATCCTGTGTGTGTGAAAACTTCTGATCAGACCAGAGAGCTGGCTTCACATCCGTGTACAGCAGGTGCACTGGGCTCGCCAGCGCTGTATAATTTATTGTAGGCAGTCAGAGAATTTCCACATACCCATGCAACGTGATAAATCTCCTAACACATACCTACAGTATCATCAAGTATCTTCCAAAAATGCCTTAAACAGATCAGACCTCTCATCACCTGCTACCATCTCATCTCAGTATGTTCAGTTGTCCTAGTTTTTCCAGATTGGACAGCACTGTATCTGATGTTAGTAATAAGGACACTTGAGAGGAGGGAAGTGGTGTCACTCACTCCACGATCTCAATCATTGGTGTCTTTCAGACCTTTGACCAGGTCTGACAAGTTGTCGCTGGTCATGAACTGACTTCCCAGTGGCCACTGGACAGCCTTGAGACATTTACACCTTTGACGGTTATATTTATCCATTTAGTCGTTAATGCCTTTTTACGCCAGTGGGTGAGTCAGGTTTTTTCCATGCTACCGAGGTAACAGCAGGGACTGCCCAGTCAGTCTGCCACTGTGTACAGCCTTATAACAGTCGGGTGACATTTGTTAACTAGACTACTCATCTGGCAGACAGATTTATACCTCACACACGCCAACATAAATTCACATTGACTTGAATTATCACAATTCAAAATTGTGTCGGTGTTCGTTTCCCTCAAATTTTCATATTGGTGGTTAAGATGTCAGATATAATCATAAAATGTAACTCTCTATGTTTGACACTTTAAAGGGAGGCTGAACTTCCTGATTTGGCCTCGTTTGGGTCATTAAGAAACGTTAACGGCCCTGACTCAATTCAAATGTGAGTTGGTTTCGGCGTGTGGTTTGATGTGGGTGTCTCGTGTGTGTTCACAGGTGGAAAGAGTTAGCCAAATCTTCTGCCAATTAGCTTCAGCTGGCTGGTGTGCGACAGTGGCAAAGTTGGTTTGACTTTAGATGGCCTATCTTTGGGCTAGTTAGGGACCGTCAATAAATTACACAATGTAAATAAGACAATATTTTAATTTTGCACACCTTTTAGTTCTCATTAAATTCTTTCAATATTTGTATGCAAATTTCTACAATTTAAATGTGGTTTGAGCTTTTTAAGTTATTGAAATTTGGAGCAAATGGAATTTTAACATATTGTCCAATGTATATTTTGTAATTTACCGATGCTCCCTAACTAGCCCCATAGGGATATCCAAAGTTAACCCAAATTTACCATAGGCATTACAATTGGGTCCCGTGCAGCTGCACGCCAAATTGATGATTACTTGTGTGCTGCCAGTTGTGGGCAGGGTTGAAACAAACCGAACCGAACCTTAATTTACGTTGTGATGCAGTCATGACTACAAAACTCAGTTTTGCTCTTTAAAGGCCCAGTGAAGTCAAGCACGTGATTTTCCTGTGTTTTATATTTCCACACTATGAGGTTGGAATAATACTGAAATTGTGAAAATGATAATGCCCTTTTAGTGTAAGAGCTGTTTGAAAAGACTGCCAGAAATATCAGCCTGTTTTGGTGGGATGGAGTTTTGGCCTTTCATGGTGACATCAACATGTAGTAAATTAGTTAATAGACCAATAAGAGTTGCAAACCTCTGCCAATCAATCAAATCGTATTCATCACATGCTTCATCAACAATAGGTGTGGACTAACAGTGAAAGCTTACAATAAGAGCTCATTTTCAGTTTTCCCCTCCCCACTCAGACCACTCCCAGAAAGTCCTAGCAAAATTCTTGCTTGAGCAATTGGCCTTTGCAAAGAAGCCATTTGTATTTCTTTTTGACCAATTTAATTGAAAACAATCACAGTAAGGCACTTAATTGTTACCCAGAAATGTTAGATACTGAGATAAAAATGTCTGCATTGGACCTTTAAATTCATTGGCGCAGCAGTGGAAATGTTGAATTGGCATGGCAAGGGAACTTAATAAGAGGACTGTAGCTAGCTGAAACTTTTTCATGCTCCCTTAGAAAGCAGGAAAAGTGATGCATCTGGATTGGGAGATTTGTGGCTTTCCATGATCTTGTCAGAAGTGGTTAGTCGGTTGTACAGAGTGGTTCCCCATGAAAATGTGCTGCCCCCAAATGCAATGCTGTCTTTATCCACGATCCTCTCATTTCCTGCCCTGGAAAGAAAGATTCTCTATGAACACTACAGCACAGTGAGGGTGTGTACCTGCCTGTACACATACAGCAGCACCCTGCCAAAACAGTGGTCATTCAGGCTTTGCCTTGAAATTAGTTAAAGGGACCATGTGGTCGTGATGTGGTCATACCTCACAATGAGACAATCTGGTTCGGTCTATTCTGAGGTCTAGTTTGGGTTCTGTGTTACCACAGGCCATTGCGTAAACGCTTTTTCAATTAGACTTAACACCTCTTTACCTAGAGAATTCCTTGATACTGATATGGTCACTGTGCTATAGATTGGAGAGGGATGACTGGGAGGAAGCTCTGCATTTGTAATGAGCTTCCATTGACACAGATACAAGAGTGCAGCACAACTGTCCCGGTGAAAAGAGAGCACATTATCTTTAAGTGGCTTGGCTGGCAGAGTAGATTTTTGTGTTGAGTTGACTAGCTTTTCTCAAGTGTCTAATACAAGATGAAGAAAACAGCAATTACTTTATTATCCAAACATAAATCTCACATTCTGTGAGCACATCACACATGAGCACACGCACACACGTGCAAATGCATATGCATGCATGCACGCACGCACGCACGCACACACAAACTTACACATTCACACCACTCACCCACAGCAGACTCCTTGCTCCTTCCCACACGATTTAATGTTGCTGGTGTGAGTGGGGAAGCACAGCTCAGCAGAGCCCTGAATACTGTCCAGTGCGAGGCCCCTCCTTGTCCTCTGTGTTGCCCTTACGGTCTGTCAACACGGCTACATTGCCCCGACAGCCCTGCTACGCCCCACTCAGTTTTTCCAGCTCATGCTTCCAACCTCTCAGGTGCAGAAACAGTCGGAATTAGTCAACAGGCACTCTGCTAATTGAGGTCGGAAAATATTGTATCAATCCCAGTGGACCAGAGTATGGAACAGCTGAGGGAAGAAGCTGGGACTAAGAGAGATGGAAGGGACTGAGAGAGAGAGATGGAAGGGACTGAGAGAGAGAGATGGAAGGGACTGAGAGAGAGAGATGGAAGGGACTGAGAGAGAGAGATGGAAGGGACTGAGAGAGAGAGATGGAAGGGACTGAGAGAGAGAGATGGAAGGGACAGAGAGAGACAGGGAAGGGACAGACACAGAGAAGGGACAGAGACAGGGAAGGGACAGAGACAGAGAAGGGACAGCGACAGGGAAGGGACAGAGACAGAGACAGGGAAGGGACAGAGACAGAGACAGGGAAGGGACAGAGACAGAGACAGGGAAGGGACTGAGACAGAGAGAGGGAAGGGACTGAGACAGAGAGAGGGAAGGGACTGAGACAGAGAGAGGGAAGGGACTAAGACAGAGAGAGGGAAGGGACTGAGACAGAGAGAGGGAAGGGACTGAGACAGAGAGAGGGAAGGGACTGAGACAGAGAGAGGGAAGGGACTGAGACAGAGAGAGGGAAGGGACTGAGACAGAGAGTGGGAAGGGACTGAGACAGAGAGAGGGAAGGGACTGAGACAGAGAGAGGGAAGGGACTGAGACAGAGAGAGGGAAGGTGGGGTTGAAGAGAGCAGGTAGCACAGTCTGAGACCAAAAGGTGAGCAAAGGAGTGATAGTCCAAAATCTTAATGGTTGGGATATCTGAATTAATTCCACTGTGTATGAGACCCAGATAGATGCTGATTCGTGTTCTCATATTTGTGTTTAGATACAATATGATACCACCACTCTACAGTGATGTTCTTAGAGTTCAGTGGAATATTATACTGAATGACTAAATGATCTGTGGTATATTGAAATGTAACACTTCTTGTACTGGTCTGTACACATTTTGTGGCCAGATATCAATTGCATAATTTGGAAATCCACTCCAAGGTGCAGTTCTGTCTGAAAAAGCATCCTGTTCTGTCCTGCTGATTTTGAACACACAGGTCAGATATCAATTCCTGAAACGTGTTATTGTTGCAGCCAGACCTAATCCCCACAGCTCTTTAAAGTATTTGTTAATCAAATCACCTAAATACCCATCAGCCATGATAAAGTGCCTGGCAAACCAATGGCAGATAGCTTGCAAAAACCACACTGGCTAAGTAGGCCTTCATTTGTGTGTCACCAAGGGGCTAAAAATAGCTTGTTGAAATAATAATGAGAGGAGAGAGTTTTCTTTTTGACTGATTGGGGTTCAACATGTTTTTCTTTTTAGCCAATGGTGGAGGTACAATGATTGAAGAGAAAAACAAATCAATGTATTTACAAAAGCTCTGAAAGTCCGCACGAATCATATCCTGTCCAAGGTCATGGTTCATAACTTACGAATTAAGCAGAGCACAACAGCTGTCGAGGTCAGACTGACCTCCACACGATAAACCCCAACAGCCAATCACTGAGTAGGGAGACCAATAAAATCACAACACAATGTTTGATGTTCCTCAGCCAGCCTTAGTCCAGTTCAAAATACATATTGGATCATTATGCTTGGCCAACCTCGTTTACATACTTTTTCCTTTTTTCTCATGTCAGGTCAGCATGAAATATAGTTGGCAGGCGTGCCAATGTATGAGCCATGTTCACATCTCACTTGAAAAGGACACACTGTTGAAATGAAGGGTGTGTGTGGCTAAGGGCATCAAACAGTTGAGCAGCCTCCAGACTATGACACCGCGTTTAACCTGAGGAAATAAGGTAATGTGACAAGTATAATCAGAGAAGTCACATTAAAATATGTCTGCTTCGCTATGTGTCAGTTTGCTGTTTTACCGTTCTTCATCTGTGCAGTTTACACTGGGAGGAGGTGGGTCCTGTTTACCACATTTCCCTTAAGCTTAGCTTTGCAACATCTTGCTGTTTGATGTGCGACTTTCCTTTGCAATGAGTTCATGAGTATTTGACTTGGACTGGGCCCATAGGAAGAAAATCTTCCACCCCTCTAGAATATGTTGTGGAAAGGATTTAAACCCATTTGAGAGAGGGGAAACTGTCACTCACTGGCCAGAGAAGGACTAGGTTGAACTTGAATTGGGTAGGATAAATTATTTTACAGGCAACTAGCTGCTTGTAAAGACCTTACAAATTGGCCTCAGCAATGTCCACGTTATGATATTTATTGTTTAGTTCCTAAAATACGAGTTTATTTCTGTTTATTGTAGCTAGAACTTGCTAACAGTTAGTTTTAAGGGTTCCTATTACAGTGTAATTACATGTGTGATTACACTGTAACAAGTATTGTAGTTAATTGTAATGACTCTGTAATAACATGTAACTGGCGGTAACTGCAGTCTAATTACAGGTGTAACAACAAATGCTCATTACCATGCTTGATACAAATGGGCACGTTTCCACCATTTGTTTCGTTTCTTCTCGGTTGCATCTGATTCAGTACCAACTGTCACAAAATTTGAATCTCTCGTGGACAGAAGCACTAGGTGTCCAAGGTTAGAAAGGTTGGAGGCTCAATAGGCTCTAATTACCTACCCATGAATACGCACTGTTCAACAAATTCTATGTTGTCACTAGCAGCTGCACCCCAAAAGTGTATAATCTGGGTGAACTTAGTTGAGTTGACAAAAACAGATCAGATATAGGTCAACCTCACTGACTGGGGTCTACCATAAAAATGTCATCCCAGATTGTAATTTCAAAAATTACTTATAATTAATGTCTTGTTGCCCATTATGACAACCTGAACCTCCTTGCCGTCCAAGTGGGAGGATAAACCCACTAGTACACCACAGAGTACATGTACTATCTGAATAAGTACAATGTAATTAAACAAGATTTAGCTAGTTAAAATGAAGTGTATCTTAAGGGCTACGTATTGTAATTGTAATTATTGTGTACCTACATAGTACGTCACCTATGTACATAGTTACCCATGAGCAATTACCTTATACTTATTTACTACTCATTACCCAGTGAAAACAAACTAAATATGAGCATCTAATTTAGTCAACTTAATTTAAAAATACCTTTTATAATTTATTTATATTGTTGTATTAATAATTTGATTAATTAGAATAAACAAAGATATAGGCCTACTCAATAACATAAAATAACGATTTTAATAGTGGTGACTCAAATCTACAGCCTATAGATGTGTAGCCTAGCTAGCTAGCTAATTCAGAAAAAACGGGATTGTATTTTCCCCCTACACCTCACTTTTCTATTTTTTGAGTTATTAAATAAAACCGATCAGAATTCCAAATAATGCCGAAGTAATGCTGAAAAATGTTATGTGGGGTGTGATGTTGTATGGAGGACCCGGCAAGCCAGCCTGTTCCCTATAATGTAAACTCCAACAACAATAGCTTCAAATGTATAACTTCAAATGAAACCAAATCATTTGCATTCTTGACTACTGGTTTCAATTTAATTTTCAGCCAACTTACAAGCAAATACTTTTTGAATTTATTGTTACAAATCAGCTTGCAAGGTTGCTAGCTAACTAGCCAGTCAATGTTTGCCCTAATAGCCTGCTAATGTTATGTTAGCACTATATGAGTCAGCCAGGCGCTATCAGCACCTAGCTTACAGCTAAATTTAAGTAAACCAAAATTTTGGAAATACATAACGCCATCTAATCAGTTAACAAAAAATGTTAACTACCGGTATATACAGTCATCTTAGCCAGCAAGCCAGCCAGCTAAAGTTAGTTATTTTAGCCTGCTAGCTAGCTTAGCCAGCTAACTAGCCTAGCTAGCCAACCACCACGGTTGACATAGCTAACGTAAACTCGTACATCGCCTTGGTCCGTACAATTGCCCTTATTTTAGCACCCCAAAACGTAATACTTCCAGATCAACTGTAATGTCAATACCATTGTAAAGCACAATGTATCCCCTTTCCAACATAATAAATTACATGACCTAAACGCTGCCCGTTTCTGCATAATTCAAGCAGGCAATGAGCCCCGTCGGGTCTTTTTAAAAATGGCGGGTGGGGAAGCGAAACTAATGCGTGAGAGTGAGAAGTTGCTTTTTTTCACTCGATCTGTCCAACTTATCACCTTACACCTCTAAAATGTAAATAAAACACTATAAAGAGTTTATATAATGTGCCATTACATACCTATTTGAAGGTTTGTGTCGAATTTGAATCGGGTTTTTAGGGCGGTGCTAAATTGATCTTGGAAGTAAACAGCGGCTTTGAGAATGATGATCGCATGCAATGAAGACGCAAAAAATGACTAGGTATCCCCCCTTACCCCCGTCACTGTCCATTTCTTGTTTTTAAAGGACGAGAGAAGTGCTAAACCTGGTGATGAGAGATTGTAAGACAGAAATAGTTGCTTTATGCTTGCTGTACGTTACGACATGACACGTCTAGATGTAACGGAGAGTCCGTTTTTTAAACTTTTCTCCAATACTATAGAGCCATTACCATGTCGATCAACGCTTGAATAGAAACCTAGTTCACACCCCCGATTTTGAAGTCAACACAGTCGCTGCAGTCCCATTAGTTGTCTTTGTAGCCTCGTTTGAATGTTGCGGTTGCGCACATTTGTACGGAATGGGGTGAGTTTACGTTAAGTAGTAAGCCAGAGAACAACACCAACTAGTCTAGCACAGGTAAGAACCCACAGAACTTACTGATAGACAGATGAGTTAGCTACCAAAGAAGAGCCAAGGAGAGAGGCACTTCAGAGGGAGAGGCCTTTTTACCAGCCGAGGGAGAGTCAGTTAATTGAATAGCGATATAGTAAGGTAAATCCAAATTGAATTTAAGCGGTTTATCTCTATCACTGCTGACACTCACAATGTACCGGTAGGTCGGTAGGAAACAGAGGTTGCAGGCTTCACATTCACGCTCCGCACAGCACCTGGTTTCAGTCGGTGCCTCATTCCAAATTTTGCCTTCCACTGGTTATAGCCATCAAAGTCCTCCGGGATGAAATGAGCACCGCATACAGTAGACGTGCCCACTGTTCCCTTACTCCAATCCGCTCGCTTCAACCGGACAAACGGGTCCCATTTCGATGCTAGCTTCTCATTTTTGGGCCACAAATTAGTCTAAACCCCGTCCTTGTGGGTATTACTGCACCCAGCAATAACACACCTCCTTGGTATATTTCACTTTTTAAAAAGCTGTTGGGTCTGAATTGAAAACTAGCATTAGCTGTGGATGACGGAAAACTACTACAACTCACTTGCTAGCTTGACTACAACTACCAAATGCACAGGAGAAGAGATGCCGTTTTTCGCATGAATTTATATGCTTTCTTCTTCGTTGAATTGAATGTAATTACATGCTAGCATGGCTAGTAGCTAGCGTTAGCCAGCTGACGTTGACAACAGTGAATTGTGGGTAGTTCTGAAAATAAGTTAAATAATATTTCAAAACCCCCCAAAATAACTATTTTTATAGTTATAGTTCCAGCCTGTATTAGATAGAAAGTCACGGCCCTGCCTGCCTGTGGGGAAAACAGCCTGTTGTTACCTAGGTTACCCCATTGACTCACACCTAAAACTTGAAATTTAAAAAAAACATTTTTATTGTTGTCTGCTTGTTTTAGTCAATTACAAAACTACATTTAAGAAAAATCCATGTCTAAAGATTAGTTTTAAACATTGCCTGCTCCTGAGCGTTCTCACTACTTAGAAAAACCTAATATTGAAGAGCTTCCCTCATGTCCCTTTCCATGACGGTGCTACCGGCCATGTGAGTGAGTGCTAGCTAGCTACCAAATGGAACATTAAGCTAGCCAAGACCTACAACACAAACAAACAGAATATACAGCTACAAATAGTGAGTGGAGTTGGAAACGGACTACACTAAACAAGTTAAATGTGATACATCTCACAGACACACGTTAGCTAGCTAGCTACAACACATACGTATAGTTATTCCAAGACTAATATGAGTCATCAAGCCAGTCATTATTTTCTCTCCTTTATCGTCATTAAAATACGTCTCCAGTTTTGATCCTAATGAGAGGCACTGTGGCTAGCTAGGCTAGTTATCTACTGTAGCTATAACGTTAGACTACAGTACATTTTAGGTATAGCAAACACAGCTAGCTAACTAGCTAAACATGGCTAGCTTGGCTTGTAGTGGTACTAATGGTTCCTGTCAGGCTGTAGTCTTTACAAAGCCAGGGAAAATGAGACAACCTAGATATCCGACAATGTCCTGGCATATAGGAACATCGTTGAGACAAGTCCAATGGCTCTTTTGAACAAGGACAACCATATCTACTTGCTGTTAGCATGATCATGCAATCAGCAAAACACAAAGGCCAGAATAATTGCTATAAATGATTATTTTTTGATCAGACAGCAGACAGCTGGCTCAATCAACCAATGACGTCACTGATTGAACTTTCCCAGGACGAAAACAAAAAAATACAGCTATAATGCATAAGCCTGTATCAAATAAACGCCTGTTGTGTTCGGTGATTTAAGAAAATAAACGACCACACCGTGACTACAACTAAGTTACTAAGTCTTTGACCACACTAGTTGTGAGTAAAAACTCATGCTACCTATCCTTTAACATTACAAGTAACAATGGAAATTGACAACGCCTGTGTCTTCATCTGTTTCTTGTTCGTAAGCATTTTCCCATCCTGGAGTCTTTAGAGACCTTGTGGCAATCTGTGGTAAAGAAGAAGACTGTATGACAATTTAGCAAAGACACTACAATTAGCCTACTAGCCCTACCGTTCTCCAATCTATGATCACTATCATTTCTATAGACGGGTTGATTATTTAGCAACAAAAATGACGAGCGCACAACCATGGGGCAAAACAGATAGGTTGACTTAGACTGTTGACAACATGTAAGCTATATGTCGTCTCCAATGTTTATTGAAAACACAAATACATTTGTACAATAACTACTTGTTCTCTCTCAAATACATCGTTACAGTTGTTGGTTAGCTAGCTAAATGTCCTTGCTAAATGTCCTTGCTTTTGAAAGAAAAGCACATTTTTTGTCCATTAAAATAACATAAAATTGATCAGAAATACAGTGTAGACATTGATCATGTTGTAAATGACTATTGTAGCTGGAAATGGCTGATTTTTAATGGAATATCTACATAGGCGTACAGATGCCCATTATCAGCAACCATCACTCCTGTGTTCCAATGGCACATTGTGTTAGCTAATCCAAGTTTATCATTTTAAAAGGCTAATTGATCATTAGAAAACCCTTTTGCAATTATGTTAGCACAGCTGAAAACTGTTGTGTTGATTTAAAGAAGCAATAAAACTGGCCTTCTTTAGACTAGTTGAGTATCTGGAGCATCAGCATTTGTGGGTTCGATTACAGGCTCAAAATGGCCAGAAACAAAGTCCTTCTGAAAATCGGCACTCTATTTTTGTTCTGAGAAATGAAGGCTATTCCATGCGAGAAATTGCCAAGAAACTGAAGATCTCGTACAACGCTGTGTACTACTTCCTTCACGGAACAGCGCAAACTGGTTCCAACCAGAATAGAAAGAGGAGTGGGATGCCCCGGTGCACAACTGAGCAAGAGGACAAGTACATTAGAGTGTCTAGTTTGAGAAACAAACACCTCACAAGTCCTCAACTGGCAGCTTTATTAAATAGTACCCGCAAAACACCAGTCTCAACGTCAACAGTGAAAAGGTGACTCCGGGATGCTGGCCTTCTAGGCAGAGTTGCAAAGAAAAAGCCATATCTCAGACTGGCCAATAAAAATGAAAAAATAAAATGGGCAAAAGAACACAGACACTGGACAGAGAAACTCTGCCTAGAAGACCAGCATCCCGGAGTCGCATCCCGGAGTTCTATAATTTAGCCCAACATGATGAAAATGTATGAGTGGGACATATTGACTAAAAACATGAAACATGGAGAAAAAAAAATCTCAATGCAGAGAACACCGGAAGAAGAATTATAATTGAATTACCATAGTGAATTATTGTAATGTTTGTTTATGTCTCAATTAATCCCATAAGGGATGGGTTGCCAGTTGGCGATTTGACACAAAAATACAATTTCCTTCATTCATATTTTTTTTAAATTAATTAATTAATTAATTAATGTTGTTAGTATAGACTAACTATTAATTATTACAATTAATTACAATACTTGTTACAGTGTAATTACATATATATTTATCCTAATAAGGACCCCTTAAAATGAAGTTGCAGTAAACCTGACCTATCGTTGGTGTACACATGCAGGTAGTGTGGACACCTGAGCATTTAAATGTGATTCAGTCGGTCACTTATTTTTCCTTATTGATAATGTTCCTGATACTGGAACAAGGACAGGAAGCTTAACTGAATGACTTGTGTATTTTCCAATTTCCCAATTTCCAGGTCATAACATGTTTGCATACCCTTGCTTTGGCAATAGACCTGGTACTACACTAGACATTTCATGATGATTTGGGTATTTAGTTGGCCCTTATGAAGGAGTGAGAAAGTTATATTATGTCTTAAATATTATGTCTAACTCCTCCTCATGACTCACCATCAATGCTAAGTCAGAGTGACTGCATCAACAGCATGGAGTAAAAGCTAAGAAGGGAAGCACCTGGCTAAAGTAAGGACAGGCTGTTTTGAATAGGGAGAGGGCACACATGTTAATGAGGGTGTGAGAGGGCTGGGTTGTGCTCTGCTTAGTATTGTGGTGGACATTTAATAGGAGAGCTAGAGGCTTTCCCATTGCTCATTAGACCTGATGCGAGGTTTCCTCTAAAGCGTCTGAGGGGCTTCAGAGAGAATCATGGTGCGAACAGGAGGGGAAAATTCCACGAATCCTGCCACTTTAATCCTTCCGAATAAGGACTGTGGGCCTGGCCTGAGTCGGAAACGATGAAAATCGATCTCTTGCCAGCTGTTCCTGGCATTGAGAGGCAAAAAGCTAAATAAAACACACACACACACACACACACACACACACACACACACACACACACACACACACACACACACACACACACACACACACACACACACACACACACACACACACACACACACACACACACACACACACACACACTCAGACACCCTGGGAATGTTGTGGAAAATGTGTGGCAGTGTGGCACTCTAATTAGTCTAACCTCAATGGCTTCTAACACCGGAGTTTGATATCATGAATGGCCAATTTTTTTAAAAATACAAATACCAGCTAACAACCACAGTCTGATCCTTTCTGTTCTATACTGGGTTCATCAATGGGTTTATTGAGTCTGACTTTGGCTCCAAGAATCCACTCCTTTTTACGTCTTACCACTTTGTACATTCTGTGGGTTTGAAAGAGTAGAAAAGGAGACAATACCATTGCCAATAAGGAACCCTCTTTTAAAGACTTGAGCTAATTATGTTAGGAGAGTGTCCATTTGCATGACTGTTTTAATGGGAATTAGAGCTTCACACATTATCTATAGACTTTGGAGAGAGTTAATTGGGGAGAACTGAAACAATTACAGAGTTTGATAGCCTAGATGGTAATATATATATATTATGTTGTTAAAATTTATATTATTACTCTTTGTTTTTATTTCACTCAATGATCATGCTGCTGCTCCCCCTATAGTCATTCCACACCACCCCCTCAACAGTCTTTACTCTGCCTCCAGCCCAATGGACATTTTATTTAGTCATCACTGCCACTGTTGTTATGATGTAAATAGTGATATTTCTATTTGTATTGTTTGTATTGTATTTTCATTTTTTATTTCACTAGTCCTGCAATATTTTCACTGTACCCTGCAATCCCACCTGCAACCCTGTACATGTGACAATTAAACAATCTGAATCTGAATCTAGATTAAAGATACAGTGAGACAAGGGACCAAGTGTTCTTGATGCCAGAAACAACCCTTTCCCACTGATGTTATTCAGCTCTGTCTGCTGGCTACCCAGACTAATATACTGTTGCTAATAGAGTCCAAGCCATGCTCCCCAAAATGATTTACCCTCCTCATACACCATTGTAATGACCTACAATACATTACAGCAGGCATTGCAGTGTTATACACAGACTGTGAGCCAAGCAGTAACTTTTTAGAGGGGAATAGAGCTCAGTGTTTTCCTCAATGACCACTGTTATTATTAGAGAGGTTTTGTGAAAGGTGTAAAGTAAGTATTCATTAGATCAGCTGGGAACCGCCAGTCAGCCAGTCTTACTCAGGCAGCAGCACCATATGTTTGGAATCATCATCTGCCAAAGAAAATATTGTCAGCAGCACTCAGTTCTCGGCTTAAATCAGGCCGCTCCATAAGACGGAGAGAGAGACATAGGCTCAACCCCGGGACTGCAAGGCACTGCAAGGTGGAGGACAAGGGCAGTCCCTCCCTCAGGCCAACTGCCGGAGTTTTAATGGTTTTGTTTTGACCTTTTCAAATGAAGAGTCTCGCCTCCCAGTTCGATGGAGCCAGACATCATTGTCTTGGAAAGAGCTGTTGGCCCAGGGAAAAAAAGGAAGCTGAAAGAGGAGCCCTTAAATCACAGGGAACCTCGATGTGAGTAAGAAACGGTAACAGGCAGAAAGGAATAAAAGTTAAGAATGCGTAGTCGGCACACCTGCCGGTTGTTGGCTAGCTTGCCCACCCATTGGAGTTAAGACAGATTACCATAGATTGGGTCCTAAAGGAAGCAATAAGCAACCATAAAACAGGGCTAGGTTAAGACGCCACGCGCCTCTACACTCAGGTAAATCTGGGCGTCTGCCTCCCCACCATTTCCTGCGTACTTCAGTCTGGGGCCCGGCCAGAAAGACCCACCTGCCTTGCCTCATCTGTCTGTGGAGGGAGGAGAAGTGTTGTGTGGAAAGCTCTCTGGACCCAAGTCCCTCACATCAGCAACATGCCTGCATGGCTGCAGTAAATAATGACCTGCTGTCAGGCAACTGAGAGACTTCATTGACTGCTACTATGTGTGTAATAGATTGTATATCTGGCTAATTACGTCTCCACAGGGAAGTCACATTGTGTCACAGTGAAATAAACTGGAAATAACAGCTATACAGGTTATTTGAATCATGTGAATGACAATTATTGGGAAAATTGGTTTAGTTTTACTACTAGGCCTTATCGTTACTCCATATCTCTATGACTCATTATTATACAGTGGTGCAAGGTTTGTTGGTATGAATCGTTGGCACTAATCCAAGGTCCTCCTGTGTGAGACGTTCTCTGGCACGTTTCTAGGACAGGGTGTGATTTCACAGATTACAGGAGTGAGTGGTTAGTGGGTCATCCTGAGAAGTGAACCCTGACCCCTTTATAGTACTAGACCACACCCAGCCAGATAGACAGACAGACACATACACACCTACAAAAGAAGTGCAGTACAATATTACAGATAGGAGGAATAGCCTGACCTACTGTAGTTTCGTATGCCCGCCCAAAGTCAAGGAAAGAGCAGGTCTACAGACTCTATCTGATGTACTGTAACCTTAGCTATTTCTGAAAGTGGATAATGAATGCAAATGTGAAAGTCAACTCCCCGGGTCCCTGCATACCATCAGGTTTAGACCATGCACCCCACCTTCCTCTAAAAGGACATTACATACACGTTCTCTGTACCTGCTTTGTATCAGGGGGAGCATTTAGCTAATTGAACATGAGCAGGATCTGAGTAGCGTGTCAAAGTTCTTTGTGAACTTGTACGTGTGTGTTTTAGAATGCATGTTCAGTGTTTATACTTGTGCCATTGTAGGAGCATGAAGTGGACTCTAAACTGTAAAAGATGTGCCTTCCCTTCCCCTAATGCGTAATCAGATCCAGACCTCACCTTGTAGTAGATTAAGATCTCTCTCTGTGTGTGTGTGTGTGTGTGTGTGTGTGTGTGTGTGTGTGTGTGTGTGTGTGTGTGTGTGTGTGTGTGTGTGTGTGTGTGTGTGTGTGTAGGAGGTCATGCTCTTCATTAAAGCACAGAGGGTGGTCACAAAGCATTGTAGTGTCAGTGGTCTTTCTCCACGGACAGCTGCAGTAAGGAAGTGGATCAGCAGGGTTTCATCTAAAACAAGCCAGCCCCTCTCATTGAGCAGTTACAGTAATGACCAACTTCATCCTGGTTCCAGCTGAGGGCTTATTTTCCAGAAACATTATGAATGAGAGCGAGAGAGAGAGAGAGAGAGAGAGAGAGAGAGAGAGAGAGAGAGAGGGAATATACTGAAAAATCACTTTCATATGGGACGGGGCTTTCAGATATCAGATAATTTAGCATCTATTTTGGAATGACTATGACTCATGAAGAATGCGAGTCAGCTAACAGTGTGGAGCAGGCGATGAAAGTCTCCCCCATGAAGCCTGCAGCCATCCGTAGCCAGGCGTCCCCAGACAGAATATTTAGATGTGTTTAAAATTGCAGACTTCCAACACATCTTTGCCAGTGACAGTTGGAGCGGCTGCAACATGATCTGGTTGACGTGTGTGAGTGTGTGTGTGTTTTTGGTTTTACTAGAATTAGGGTTAGAGGTTTAGGGTTAGGAGTTAGGGGTTAAGGTTAGGGTTAAGTGTTAGGTTTAGGGTTAGGGAAAAAAGGATTTTGAATGGGAATCAATTGTTTGGTCCCCACAAGGATAGTAAAACAATTGTGTGTGTGTGTGTGTGTGTGTGTGTGTGTGCTGACTGAGATGAGCAGACAGGGTCTAGATGCCACCCCCCTCCCCCCTCCTCTCTCTCTTTCCTCCCCTGCAGTGGATAGGATTGGGGTCAGGGCCCTTTGGCCAGTGGAGCAAGTGACAGTTCTGACAGGGCCCTGATTTCCCTCTTGTGCCGCCTGTCACCTCCCTGTCTGCCCGTCTCATTTTAATAATGTAAATACGGGGCAAACTGAGGCCAGGGAGACTGCTCTGTGTCATATTCATCCAGTGGAACTTCTCTGAGCTGAACCTGACGAGCCACTCAACCTCATCCCCCACCACACGCAGACACACACACACCTCGTCTCACCCAGGTTGTCACGGCAACACAGGTCCTGTTTTCTATGTTTTCAAAGTCCCTGGATAATTTGGAAAAAGGGAGGTTCAAAAGAAACCCAGAGAAGCCAGATGTCATCACTGGGCTGGGTAGGGTTAATTAAGGCTAAAGGGAGCTAAGTGAATTTCAAATTAGTTAATGAAATAGCATGTAGTCTGATAGCATGATAATCGGGTGTGTAAACATGAGCGCCACGTTCTCACTGTACCTCAGTGTTGGAGCTCCAGTGTTTAATCTGACATTCTCTGGTTAAATTCAGATGTGGCTTGTCCTGAATTAGTGTTACACTTTTTTTCCAAGGGGCCGCCACAGATGAAGGTAGGAAATGATAAACAAGACCTTGTTTTCCTCTGGTTCTGTTTCCAGTCAGAGAGGACTGCCGGTGCCTGCGTCTGGACAGCAAACCAGCTGCAGATGCAACTCCAACTGCAATTTAGTGGCACTGGGGGAATGACCTCAGATTCGAATCCCGGCCGGACCCCTTTTGATAGCAAAGTGCAGGAAACTGCAGAAGCCGTGAGTCACAAAGCGCGAGGCAAATCTGCCCTTAACTATCTGTGAAGCCTTTGATAGCCTCTCGCTCGTTACAGATGCGATGCATGATTTGGAGGAATTGCCCTCGTTCTCTCTCCCTGATTAAAGAAAAGCCAATGTTTCGGGTCAGATTGCGGCACCCTCTGTACCACACAGGCACAGACAGACGACCAGACCGTTGCTTCGTTAACCCCTTTCACCTCTCCAATCCGTCAGTTGCCCCACACCCTCTCGTGCACCGCCAAGATGCCTCTAGGTCTCATCAGTATTGAGGAATTGTTGTCTGATCGTTCATGCTGGAGGGAGTTGATGGGGTGATTGCTGTTCCATTACACACTCACATTTTAGACTTTACAGGCCTGAGGAACTCAGTGTTAATAATACAGCTAGCATGGAGAGTCAATCAATGCATGTTTGCATTCCAATTATGAGCAGGTTGTGGTTGTGTTTACAGATGAAATTATTAGCTATCTGTGTGGCAGGGTGGGAGGTCTCCCATACTAACCTATTTTACTGCATACCCTATCTTGAATGACTCATGTTTGTAATAATTTTTCAACAAGCTATTATACAGATGCAGGATCTTAATTTGACCAGTTTCTCACAGCAGGAAAATAATCCTGCAGCAACAGGACATTTTAATTATTGTGTGTATTATAATCAATGGACATTTTTGTTGAGGGTGATACATTTTTTGTTAGGGCAAATCAAGTCTGACATTTGAAAGTGTAAAATTACAAACTTTAGAAGCCTTTCTAAACTTTGAATACACTACAACAGGAAACCTCCTGCAACAACAGGGTGATCAAATGAAGATACTGAACATGTTTATTTTCAATTTACAATCAATTTACAATCTGAACAATGAGAATAGAAAGGTTCAGAACTTTTGTAAAACATCACATCAGTTGAGAAATATATGGCAAATAGAATGTGGATTATGGATCCAATATGGATTATGTTAAGAGATAGATGGTAGGGGTTGAATGGAGCTGAAGGTTGGGACTAATAACAACTAATAACAACAAGACAACTCATGTAAAACATACTGTGCCCGTAAAACGTATATAGGTTAAGAACTTTTTTGAAAAGAGCACAGTTTGAAAGATATGGCAAATAGAAATCAAACCGGATGAACATCATAAATATATGGGAGAGGTTGAAGGTAGAGGAAGGACAAGAGTAAAAACAAACCAAATAAAACTATTATAAAATAGACTGTGTCCATAAAATGTATGTAGTATGTATTAGCTGGAAATACAGGCCTAAGGGTTGTTGTTCACTAGTTTACTCCAATTGGGGGAGGGGTGCTAGGGTTAGAAAGTAATAAAGGAAATATGTATATTTTTTTAAAGATATGTATATATATGTATGTATATGTATGTATGTATATGTGTATGTATGTATGTGCATGTATGCATGTATATGTATATATATATTTATATATATATATATATATATATTTGCAAAAACATATATGGGGATTGGAAGTGATGCAGACAGTTACATTGATGGAAGCCACAATCTATCTGCAATATTACAGCTGATCTACCCCCTATAAACAAATAAAACACTTCTTTTTTTAAAGATATTGAACATCAAGAATCTGTACCAATTCTTGTTCAGTATCTGCATAGTTAGGCCCGGTACCTGAAAGGCAACCCACTTTAGTGGTTACGTGCACTGTTTGCCTGTTTTCTGCAATGTTGTTTTACTGTTATAGAGTTGTACTATGTGTCTTTGGGTTGGTCCATACTAGTTGTGGGTCATGATTCTGAAGGATTTGCCCTGTTATACTGTGGATGAATCAGGTCATCTCTGCTTGGAGGGGATGGGCTAATTGGTCACATTTGACCCTGGCCTTCTAGACTGTGGGAACGTGTGCTTTATCTGCAAGCGGTAATTGGTAAATGAAACACTTCCGCAGCTCTGCTAGATTGCAGTTCACCGGGTGGGGCGAGGATGGAGAGAGAGAGAGAGAGAGAGAGTGTGTGTGTGTGTTCGTGTGTGCGGTGGTGGCCAAGGGGCAGAGTGTGTGTGTGTGCTGTCCAGAGAAAATGTCAGGATACGGAACTCCCTATGGCCATCTATGCAGCGTTATCAGCTGTATCTGTCTCATAATGTCTTACACACTGTCCAATAGATTGATGTAGACTGATAAAATGATGGACGGATAAACTTCAATGGTGTGTGGCTGTCCCAAGTATTCAAATGTAGGCCTTTGATGGAATTGCAAAATCTAAATGCAATTTTATGAAAATGTTTAGCAGAGGGAAAGGACTGTCTGGCAAGGATTCTGTCCAAGTTGATATAGTACAGCTGCCAGGTACGAACTAGTACGATAGAATCTGACATCCCCACATTAGAGGGAAACATTAACATGACATAACCTGAATCCATTCGTTACCTAAAACATTTTTCCTCCAAAATCCTAGGTAGTTTTAACAAAACCTTTCATTTCATACTGCTTAGTCTTTTATGTTGAAATGCAAATGGCAATGTGAATGATCATTGTTACTAAGTTGCAACATTGTTTAATTGACTAGTCTGATGAGAGAAGTGTTCATTTTTATTTGAATAAATTCTCCATCAGGGGAAGCCATGCCCAAAAGAAAACAAAGACACCACAATCTGAAAACAATACGCTGGACTAAAGTTACCAGTGCTAGACAATGTCTCGGCGGTCCCATCAAGCGGACCATTCATAAACACAGGGCCCCCAGTTTGGGGAGCCAGGGAGTGAGCCAGATAGAGTGAGGCCCACGCTGGCCCTGTCTTTTTGTCCCAAGCTGACCCCTGCTCTCCTGCTTGGCCTCTGCGCTCCTCATCTGGCCTGTCCCAGCACCGCCGAAACAGGATACCTGTCATTTACTTTAATGGCCTTTGAAGGACCTGGCTAATCCCCTGAGCACTTCTCCCAGCAGAACCAGTATAAAGGGGAAACAGGGCAGAGTGCTGTGCTGGCCCTGAAACTGTACCAGAGAGGGATTGTGTGTGAGAGAATGTCACCCCTCACAGCCGGGGCCGAGGGAGTGTGAGAGTCAGCTTTCACCTGAGCTCAGCCAGTTCACACACACACACACACACACACACACACACACACACACACACACACACACACACACACACACACACACACACACACACACACACACACACACACACACACACACACACACACACACACACACACACAGGCACATCTTTTTGTTCTGCACACCTAACTCACTGGCACAGAGGGTTAGAGTAAAATATAGCCAGAATAGGGATGAATTTATGTTTCCATACTAGTAGTATGTCATTGAATTTGATATTGAATGCTCATTCGTCAACTGTTGGCATTATACTGCATGACCTGTGCCATGTGCTTGTTAAACTATACTGGGTATGACAGTGTCAAAAGGGTGTTTCTCTAGAAGATGACACATAAAACAACTCAGCCATAGCGTATAACTGTAAAACACTATATAAAAAGAGCCAGGGTCATAGGTTAGATGCATTCTGAAAAGAGAATCACAATTGGAATTTTCATTATCATCTGGGAATTTTATGTCAACTCTATGTTGCGTATACGTTGCATAGTGTGTTTCTCTCGATACTGTTGTTATGTTTCCACTTAACTGTCACTCTAAGTCTCTAATTAAAGGAAAGGTATCGACAATGAATATTAAGTTAACTTCTTTACTTCGTCATCTTGATCCAAGTGCCTGTATGGGAACTTGATTTTAATTTTTTTATTTTTTATTTCACCTTTATTTAACCAGGTAGGCTAGTTGAGAACAAGTTCTCATTTGCAACTGCAACCTGGCCAAGATAAAGCAAAGCAATTCGACACATACAACAACACAGAGTTACACATGGAATAAACAAAACATAGTCAATAATACAGTAGAACAAAAGAAAACAAAAAGTATATGTACAGTGAGTGCAAATGAGGTAAGATAAGGGAGTTAAGGCAATAAATAGGCCATGGTGGCGAAGTAATTACAATATAGCAATTAAAACACTGGAATGGTAGATGTGCAGAAGATGAATGTGCAAGTAGAGATACTGGGGTGCAAAGGAGCAAGATAAATAAATAAATACAGTATGGGGATGAGGTAGGTAGATAGATGGGCTGTTTACAGATGGGCTATGTACAGGTGCAGTGATCTGTGAGCTGCTCTGACAGCTAGTGCATAAAGCTAGTGAGGGAGATATGAGTCTCCAGCTTCAGAGATTTTTGCAGTTCGTTCCAGTCATTGGCAGCAGAGAACTGGAAGGAAAGACGACCAAAGGAGGAATTGGCTTTGGGGGTGACCAGTGAGATATACCTGCTGGAGCGCGTGCTACGAGTGGGTGCTGCTATGGTGACCAATGACCTGAGATAAGGTGGGGCTTTACCTAGCAGAGACTTGTAGATAACCTGTAGCCAGTGGGTTTGGCGACGAGTATGAAGCGAGGGCCAACCATCGAGAGCGTACAGGTCGCAATGGTGGGTAGTGTATGGGGCTTTGGTGACAAAACGGATGGCACTGTGATAGACTGCATCCAGTTTGTTGAGTAGAGTGTTGGCAATTTCATAGATGACATCACCGAAGTCGAGGATCGGTAGGATGGTCAGTTTTACGAGGGTATGTTTGGCAGCATGAGTGAAGGATGCTTTGTTGCGATATAGGAAGCCAATTCTAGATTTAATTTTGGATTGGAGATGCTTAATGTGAGTCTGGAAGGAGAGTGTACAGTCTAACCAGACACCTAGGTATTTGTAGTTGTCCACATATTCTAAGTCAGAGCCGTCCAGAGTAGTGATGCTGGACGGGCGAGCAGGTGCGGGCAGTGATCAGTTGAACAGCATGCATTTCGTTTTACTTGCGTTTAAGAGCAGTTGGAGGCCACGGAAGGAGAGTTGTATGGCATTGAAGCTCGTCTGGAGGTTAGTTAACACAGTGTCCAAAGAGGGGCCAGAAGTATACAGAATGGTGTCGTCTGCGTAGAGGTGTATCAGAGAATCACCAGCAGCAAGAGCAACATCATTGATGTATACAGAGAAGAGAGTCGGCCCGAGGATTGAACCCTGTGGCACCCCCATAGAGACTGCCAGAGGTCCGGACAACAGGCCCCCCGATTTGACACACTGAACTCTATCAGAGAAGTAGTTGGTAAACCAGGCGAGGCAATCATTTGAGAAACCAAGGCTGTCGAGTCTGCCAATAAGAATGCGGTGATTGACAGAGTCGAAAGCCTTGGCCAGGTCGATGAATACGGCTGCACAGTAATGTTTCTTATCGATGGCGGTTATGATGTCGTTTAGGACCTTGAGCGTGGCTGAGGTGCACCCATGACCAGCTCTGAAACCAGATTGCATAGCGGAGAAGGTACGGTGGGATTCGAAATGGTCGGTAATCTGTTTGTTAACTTGGCTTTCGAAGACCTTAGAAAGACAGGGTAGGATAGATATAGGTCTGTAGCAGTTTGGGTCTAGAGTATCTCCCCCTTTGAAGAGGGGGATGACCGCGGCAGCTTTCCAATCTTTGGGAATTTCAGATGATATGAAAGAGAGGTTTAACAGGCTAGTAATAGGGGTTGCAACAATTTCGGCAGATAATTTTAGAAAGAGAGGGTCCAGATTGTCTAGCCCGGCTCATTTGTAGGGGTCCAGATTTTGCAGCTCTTTCAGAACATCAGCTATCTGGATTTGGGTAAAGGAGAAATGCTGGGGGCTTTGGCGGGTTGCTGTGGAGGGTGCCGGGCAGTTGACCGGGGTAGGGGTAGCCAGGTGGAAAGCATGGCCAGCCGTAGAGAAATGCTTATTGAAATTCTCAATTATAGTGGATTTATCAGTGGTGACAGTGTTTCCTAGCCTCAGAGCAGTGGGCAGCTGGGAGGAGGTGCTCTTATTCTCCATGGACTTTACAGTGTTCCAGAACTTTTTTGAGTTAGTACTACAGGATGCAAATTTCTGTCTGAAAAAGCTTTCCTAACTGCCTGTGTATATTTGTTCCTAACTTCCCTGAAAAGTTGCATATCACTGGGGCTGTTCGATGCTAATGCAGAACGCCACAGGATGTTTTTATGCTGGTCAAGGGCAGACAGATCGGAGTGAACCAAGGACTATATCTATTCCTAGTTCTACATTTTTTGAATGGAGCATGCTTATTTAAGATGGTGAGGAAGGCACTTTTAAAGAATAGCCAGGCATCATCTACTGACGGGATGAGGTCAATGTCATTCCAGGATACCCCGGCCAGGTCGATTAGAAAGGCCTGCTCGCAGAAGTGTTTTAGGGAGCGTTTGACAGTGATGAGGGGTGGTCGTTTGGTCGCAGACACATTACGGATGCAGGCAATGAGGCAGTGATCGCTGAGATCTTGATTGAAAACAGCAGAGGTGTATTTGGAAAGCGAGTTAGTTAGGATGACATCTATGAGGGTGCCCGTGTTTACAGATTTGGAGTTGTACCTGGTAGGTTCATTGATAATTTGTGTGAGATTGAGGGCATCAAGCTTGGATTGTAGGATGGCCGGGGTGTTAAGCATGTCCCAGTTTAGGTCACCTAGTAGCACAAGCTCAGAAGATAGATGGGGGGCAATCAATTCACATATGGTATCGAGGGCACAGCTGGGGGCAGAGGGAGGTCTATAGCAAGCGGCAACAGTGAGAGACTTGTTTCTGGATAGGTGAATTTTTAGAAGTAGAAGCTCGAATTGTTTGGGTACAGACTTAGATAGTAATACAGAACTCTGCAGGCTATCTTTGCAGTAGATTGCAACACCGCCCCCTTTAGCAGTTCTATCTTGGCGGAAAATGTTATAGTTAGCGATGGAGATTTCAGAGTTTTTGGTGGTTTTCCTAAGCCAGGATTCAGACACGGCTAAGACATCCGGGTTAGCAGAGTGTGCTAAAGCAATGAGTAAGACAAACTTAGGGAGTAGGCTTCTAATGTTAACATGCATGAAACTAAGGCTTTTACGATTACAGAAGTCAACAAATGAGAGCACCTGGGGAGTGGGAGTGGAGCTAGGCACTGTAGGTCCTAGATTAACCTCTACATCACCAGAGGAACAGAGGAGAAGTAGGATAAGGGTACGGCTAAATGCTATAAGAACTGGCCGTCTAGCACGTTCGGAACAGAGAGTAAAAGGAGCAGGTTTCTGGGCACGATAGCATAGATTCAAGGCATAGTGTACAGACAAAGGTAAGGTAGGATGTGAGTACATTGGAGGTAAACCTAGGCATTGAGTAATGATGAGAGAGATATAGTCTCTAGAGACGTTTAAACCAGGTGATGTCATCGCATATGTAGGAGGTGGGACAACATGGTTGGTTAAGGCATATTGAGCAGGGCTAGAGGCTCTACAGTGAAATAAGACACTAATCGCTAACCAGGACAGTAATGGACGAGGCGTATTGATATTAGAGAGAGGCATGCGTAGCCAAGTGAACATATGGGTCCAGTGAGTGGTTGGGCTGACTGGGGGACACGGCGATTCAGTCAGTTAGCAGGCCGATGCTAACATGCTAACAGTTAGTAGGCCGGGGCTAAACAAGCTAGCAGTTAGCAGACCGGGTTAGCAAGCAAGCAGTTAGCAGGGGCTAGCAGTTAGCAGACCGGGGCAAGCAAGCTAGCAGTTAGTAGACCGGGGCTAGCAAGTTAGCCTTTGGGGGACGTCGTGATGGGGGTAAGTCTGTTTTTGCCTCTTCGTGCGGTGACGTTGATAGACCAGTCGTGGAGTTAGTAGGGTTCCAAGTAGCTCTAGGTAGCTAGCAGGTTAGCAGAATGGGCCTTCAGCGGGCGTCGCGCCTGAGGGGCCTGTTGGAATCCTCGGGCAGATTATGTCGGTATTCCAGTCGTAGAGGATCGGTGGGGTTCCATGCCCCGTACCGGCAGTAGAAGGGGTCCGGATATTGTAGCCCAGGAGTGAGCCGGGAGATGGGTCTAGCATGGGCTAGCCCCAGGCTAGTTGGTGCTAGCTCCGGGACGGAAACGTTAGCCAGAAGTAGTCAACCCGGGTTGCGGTTAGCTAGCTGTGATGATCCAGATGAAAAGGTTCAGAGTTTGTGGTAGGAATTCGGGGATATGGAGAGAAAAATAGGTCCGGTATGCTCTGGTTTGAAGCGCGTTGTACGAACTGGCGAGAGCTTTCCGAGCTAAATGACCGCTAGCAGTGGTTAGCTGATTGATAGCTGATAGCTAGTTAGCTAGCTAGCTTCAGTTGAGGTATTACAGTTCGGAGGTAGAAATACTTTAGGAAAAAAAAAACAGATCCACACCACATTGGGTGAGGCGGGTTGCAGGAGAGTATTTTGAAGTTGAGGTTTAGGAAAAATATTAAAAAGAACGCGAAGAAAAAGATATATACACATGGGACGAGACAAGACAAAGACAAAGACGTCTGACTGCTACGCCATCTTGGTTATCTCCATTGATGGCCATTGATGTAACCTTACATTACTTTATTATGATGTAGCATGCCATAGGCTAGACTCAATCACAATAAACAGATATCCTATCAGGATACTGTCATCTGGAATTTTCTATGATTTGCACATGCCATTGTGCAATATCTGTGCAATGTAAAGCCATGTTCCGCTGCCCAATTCTTGAAAACGTAGGACAACAATAGAGCAACATGTAAAACAGGTGTCTCCCTCTTCTATAGACGGGACTAATGCTGAAGTCAAAGATCATTTCAACAATGAAATGACATAACTCTACCCACAGCCCCATATTTCGGTTACTGCCCCAACGCTCTAACCACTAGCCTACCTGGGGCGGCAGGTAGCCTAGTGGTTAGAGCGTTGGGACAGTAACCACAAGGTTCCTAGATCGAATACCCGAGCTGACAAGGTAAAAAATACAAATCTGTCGTTCTGCCCCTGAACAAGGCAGTTAACCCACTGTTCCTAGGCTGTCATTGTAAATAAGAATTTGTTCTTAACTGACTTGCCTAGTTAAATAAAGGTTACATAAAAAAATATCACTGCACATTCCCTAGAACTTCCCTAAACTACAGGTCTATGTGGAACTGTCCAGTGTGTATGGGACATGTCTGTGCGAGTCTATCCCAACACACACAGATAGCTCGGCAGTGAGTGAGTGTGGACTGATAGATTAAAAGACAGCAGGCAAATAATGTTATCAGGCCCATCGGCGCTCTCATCCCCCAAGAGGTCCCCAGGAATGTGGGAACAACAGGCGAGATCTGGGCAGGGAAGGAGCAAGCTCTGCCAACTCTTTTCTTCTTGTTCTCCTTTCTGTCAATCGCCCGTTGTTGTTCGGCGGACTGGTCCGCATGCGAAGGGAACACAGACACAGGTACATCCAGACTTCCTTTCACCATATTTCTATTTCCTTCATTACACAGGATGTTTTACATCATATACAGTGAGCTCCAAAAGTATTGGGACAGGGACATTTTTTGTTGTTTTGGCTCTATATAAAATGGGGGGACTATGTACAAAAAGTGCTGTAATTTCGAAACGGTTCTCCTGATATGGATGAAAATACCCTCAAATTCGAGATGACAGTATGCAATTTTGTATAATTTCAAATCCAAAGTGTTGGAGTACAGAGCCAAAACAACGACAAAAATTGTCACTGTCCCAATACTTTTGGAGCTCACTGTAAATAGAACGGCTATTTGCATTGATTTGATTTGACTAGAGCATGTATAGACATGCTCTAGTCAAATCAAATCAATGCAAATAGTCTGGGTAGCCATTTGATTAGATGTCAGCAGTTTTATGGCTTGGGGGTAGAAGCTGTTAAGAAGCCTCTTGGACCTAGACTCCGGTACCGCTTGCCATGCTGTAGCAGAGAGAACAGTCTATGACTAGGGTGGCTGGAGTCTTTGACAATTTTTAGGGCCTACCTCTGACACCGCCTGGTATAGAGGTCCTGGATGGCAGGAAGCTTGGCCCCAGTGATGTACTGGGCTGTACGCACTACCCTCTGTAGCGCCTTGCGGTCGGAGGCCAAGCAATTGCCGTACCAGGCAGTGATGCAACCAGTCAGGATGCTCTCGATTGTGCAGCTGTAGAACCTTTTGAGGATCTGAGGACCCATGCCAAATCTTTTCAGACTCCTGAGGGGGAATAGGTTTTGTCGTGCCCTCTTCACGACTGTCTTGGTGTGCTTGTTAGTTTGTTGGTGATGTGGACACCAAGGAACTTGTTGCTCTCAACCTGCTCAACTGCAGCCCCATCGATGAGAATGTGGGCATGCACGGTTCTCCTTTTCCTGTAGTCCACAATCATCTCCTTTGTCTTGATCACGTTGAGGGAGAGGTTGTTGTCCTGGCACAACACAGCCAGGTCTCTGACCTCCTCCTTATAGGCTGTCTCGTCGTAGTTGGTGACTAGGCCTACCACTGTTGTGTCATCGGCAAACTTAATGATGGTGTTGGAGTTGTGCCTGGCCATGCAGTCATGAGTGAACAGGGAGTACAGGAGGGGACTGAGCACGCACCCCTGAGGGGCCCCCGTGTTGAAGATAGGCGTGGCGGATGTGTTGTTACCTACCCTGACCACATTATCGATCACGTTACTGTAGTTTACACATGAAGTCATCATCAGGCAGGGTGTTGTATAGATAGGCTATACACATTATTGTACACTGTACACACATTGTATAAAAACACCATGCAGGACACATGTAAGTCCTCAGACAGACAGGGGGTTTTAGCATGTGTGTGGTAGTGGAGCTGTGTGTCGTAGCATATGTACCAGACTGTATTGTTTTATCCTGCTGAATTAGCTGTGGTTATGGTTATAAAAAAATATCCAACCGTTTTATAAAAACAACATCCATTACTTTGAGGAATGATCACAACTGGCCAGAAATGACAGAGTTAAATTAGCCATGAGTATCTTTATTACTTGTTAGAATCACTGGAAGCCAAGAGTCCCAGACAGTCTTACCTCATTTGAAGACAGAGTAGAACCAAAAAGCACAGGCCAAAAGGCTGGAAACTTTTCACTTTGGCTACTTTTGCTGCATTGAATGTCTCCAACATGTTGTAAACCTGAGAGATGTTCAGGTAATGTTATTGCGGAGACTGAGATTTCATCAAGTTGGCGTGGGCTTTTTTCTGATATTCAGCTTTCATCTCATCTAAGTATGTGTCCGAAGTTTGTCTGGGTCTGGAAATGAACGGTTATAAAGGAACACATTTTTTTGTATCTATTTACTAAGAAAAGCAGTCAGCGATTAGAGGCAAAACTTTATTGTATGTGTGTACTGCTTAATATACACTGTGTGTGTGTGTGTGTGTGTGTGTGTGTGTGTGTGTGTGTGTGTGTGTGTGTGTGTGTGTGTGTGTGTGTGTGTGTGTGTGTGTGTGTGTGTGTGTGTGTGTGTGTGTGTGTGTGTGTGTGTGTGTGTGTGTGTGTGTGTGCTTGAGGGAGCCACTCAGCTCTGCTCCGAGGAGATGTGTCTCATAGCTGTTTGGGTGGGATGAATAAATCATATTTGTCTTGTGAGATTTAATAGGTATGAGGCATGCCCGGAGACACAGGCCACTGCCCTGACGCTGAGCCGTGAGCTCCACAGCTGCAATACGGAGCCGCAGCTCTGGAGCACTGCTCTGGGGTGGCACTCACAGGGCCGTTAAAGAGACTGTAAATGTCCAGCACCAGTCAGTCCTGTAAACAGGTGAGGGCATCACACCATATGTATTTGAGCATAAAACTGGCATTACCTTTTGACAGCCATATTAGTTATGGAGCGTGCAGTTATAAAAACAAAACACTGGTGTAAAAACCAAAGGTCACAAATTCCCCATCATACAATGTGGCTCGCTTTCTACCTGAAGCCGGTGTGAATAGAGTTTTAAGTTAAACGAATATCTCTGAAGATAATTACATGATTATTCACCAGTCAAATGAAAAGTGAATGTGATGTGACGATACTCAAAAGCATGTTTCACCTCTGAAGGTTGAAATATGAAGTATTTTTTTTGGTATGTTTCTTAGTTTCTCCTAGTATTGTAATTGGTTATGGTGCATTGATTTGGCATGCACATCTTCAGGGCTAGATATCCAGTTCTATCCTCTCGCTCTGCTCTCTGATGAACAAACCGTTTGAGCCCTCCAGGATTGGAAATAGTGCTTAGAGAATTCTCCTCCAATTGGCTAATCAAGGTCTCTCATGCCTCTAAATTTGTTTCAGAGGGCGATATTTCAGCAGGGGTGCTCTCTCTTCCAGCTGTAATTCTCAATCACCCACCCAGTCGGTCATGGTATGGGGCTCTATGGGGATTTCTCTCCCTGCCCTTCCCTGTACCTCTCCCCTGCTTGGCCTTTGTCCTCTGGTTTCAGCGAGCAGACGCTGAGATTGAGCCTGATCAATGCTGCTTCCTGTCTGTCCCTGACCTCCCCCTTAGACACAGGTTAATGGGAAAGACATGTGGCCACAAGCACCATACAGCACCCTGACCCAAACAAGCCCTGCTGCCTGCTCCCTCCCTGCTCTGACATAAAATGCCTATCTTTGCTTTCATGTCATGATGTAACAGGGCCAATCAGGCACAGGCACAACATAAAGTCTACCTAAATCTACCCCTCTCTGTTTTCCCAGAGATCAAAGCTTTTTGAAAGCTGAAAGCTGAGCGGGCTAATATTTAAATTAGGATGTCAGAGTCACAGCATACCATTATACTGTGGACATACTGTATATCACTGAGACAAGTGCGACTGGGCTTCACAAAAAGTACCAAGTGTCGTGTATTAATATACAGTGTAAGATTTAAAGCTGTTTAATATTATATCTCTGCTGTCTTTTCCCTTAGTGGACTGTGAGTTCGTGTACCCTGACTCAATTACAAGCTCCTATGTGAAGGTTAGCCAGTCCCTTCTAGCCTCCCAGCAGACTGTGTCTCCTGTAGGGATCCCTTTTTGTCCCAACACTGTCACTGGTAGTTAACGGAAGATCAGGTTTCATTCAGCCACTCATTAAAAAACATTTATCAATGAAGCATTTGCACATGATAGAATTATCAAGCTTCCAGTAAATTCTGCTAATATAGCCGAAAGCACTGGGTCCCTGACAAGTCGTTCACCATCTATTAGCCAGCTATCGCTAGAAGCTAATGGGCCGCTCAATCTAGTGGTAACACTGTCAAGACTAATACACACACATCCAATAGCCATTCTCCATACTATACTGTACATGTAATTTATAAAATTCCCATTATGTTATGTACTTCTGTTATGTACCAATGCAATGCTATAGGGAACGTTTATCAATCATATTTTAAAAGCAAAGCTACTCGTTCAGTTGGAATGAGCCAAAAGCCTTGCCATTATAGGGGTCTATTATGAGTTACTTCAACCAGGCAATAAATTCAACAATATACAATATTTAAAAAACGGTTATGATCCACTCTTTTTTGTGTGAATATTTTGCGGATCTCACATTACAGATCCCTGTCTACATACCTTGGAGACCCACTGTTGGGTGAACTCTTGTTGCCTCCGTTAGCTCTATGCCTTCAGAGCTGTGTTGAGAGAGAGCGATGAACCTGCCAGTGACATGTTTCTGGCCTTGATCTGTCACCACAACGTCAGGCTGCTCTTAACCGCATGGCGATGTGTGTCGGCATTATGCTACCCGGCTGTCAGCTTGGACAGGGACCAGTTAGATGAGGATGTTTGTTATTGAATGGCCTACTAACTGATGGCCAGGTCAGCTGCTTGTGTTAGGGTTGTGAGGGTGTTATTTTCTTCACTCATTCTTTGACTTTATCTTATTTAGACCCACAAGTATAAAAGTCTATGCATTTTGGTAAGAGACGTTCCTTTCAAATGTTGGTCATGAAACTAGTACTGTGTTTGCTCTGCCTTACAGTATCTTATCTACAGGTCAAGGAGAAAGTTGTGTGTAAACAGAGTGTCTGCAATTATTGTAGTTCTAGAAGAGAGTGTCCATAAAACGTGCAGGTGAAAGTAGCTATGAGAGGCAGAGCAGGACAGACTGATAGGAGTCTCTCCCCTCACCAGCCTTTCAAGCACAGACAAGCGACAAGGTAGAAGCCATTGGTGTGAATCTAAGCTCTCCTTTCTCTTCCTTTGTTCCCCCCATTGCATTTCGAGCAACACACAAAAGATGGGGGTATCAAGATGTCTAAAAATCACTAGATACTCATAAAAAGTGACGTGAAAAGGTCAAGAGGGGTCCATTGTCCTATTCTCCTTCCTACCTGGCTGAGTTTGGCTATGATAAGACTGATATGGCTCACATAAGACACAGATAAGTCACAGACAATAATAGTTGAAGCAAATATTAATGATTTTCCTTATCCTCCATTTGTTTCCTACTGTAAAACTCTAATATCTGTAGCAGAGATCTACAGATGATCATATTCAACGAATTCATTTAAAACGGGTGACCTAAGTTGAGATAAAAGTAAAAACTGTATGCTTAATACCAGAGTAATTCTACATAAAGAGTTTACTGCCGGGGATCACTTGGAATGATTTCGATTCTACCAACTAAATTCTTGTTCCCATGATAATCTTTCAAGGTGTTTAAAGTAAGTGATGCTGGCTATGTCCCCTCCTTCCTTAACCATTCAGAGAGGCAGAGGCAGAGGCAGAGGCAGAGGCAGAGGCAGACACACACACACACACACACACACACACACACACACACACACACACACACACACACACACACACACACACACACACACACACACACACACACACACACACACACACACACACACACACACACACACACACAGTCCTTTGCTTGGACCCGGTCCCCAGCCCTCTGAGGGGGTCAGCTCAGATCAAAGGTGCTGGTCACAGCCATTAGGCCCAGCAGCGAAGACCCAACATGAAAAGCTTGTGTTTTGAAAAGGAGGGCAGAGAAAAAAAACAGGGCCCTCTCCATTTAAAAGGCAAGCTAACTGTGAAATAATTGAAAAGGTATGTCAATCAAGAGCAGGCGCCCAGCGGGAGCGCCCAGATTCCCAGGCTCTCTCCTGGTCGAGCACCGGGCCATGGAGGGCTGCTGAAGGGGGCAACCCAAGAAATTAAAGACCCAAAAAGAAGGTCTTTCACTCGACTCTGCTCCTTCCTTATCCCCTGCTTTTTAATTGTGGTGGGAGGGAAAGTCCCGACCCCCACCCCCCTCCTCCCTCCAAGTCCAACACAAAGCTGAGTCATTAATAAGATCTCCCCTCCACCTCTCAGGTAAGTAACAAAGACTTATTGGGGGACGGAGAGGCAAATTGGAGTCGACATAGTTTTATGACCTCCCCCCTTCTTATTACCAGCACCTACACCCTGTACCCACTCCCTCCTCCTCCCATAGCATGAGTCTGACAAAAGGAAACCCGTGAGAGTGTCTCTCGCTTCCCTTACTGCATTTTTTTTTCTACGGCAGAAAAGGCTGAATGATCTGACGATTGGCTCACTTCCACAAAAGGGGGAAAGAATGGAAAGAGAAAAAGTTAAAAAAGACTGGGAAAATGCTTCTTCTATGCTTTAAAAAAAAAGGTCAGTCCACACTTGACTAGTCCTGTATAGGGTAGGACTTGCTAGTAATAACAGCTTCGGATTATTGACAGCTCTGGCCAAAACATGTCAAAGGTTAGCAGATTCTGCCAAGGGCAAGAAGTAAGCAAAAAGTACCTTCCTAATCAATATTAACAGCATGATTACAAATAGCTTCCTTTTCTTTAATCATTTCTTATTTTATGTCCACATGCAACAATTGGTTAATATTGCATTGAAAAAAGCAGAAACACTCATTGCATAATATGACACACATATTCTCATACATTACATGTGGGTCTACTGTAATGTGAGTACTCATGGTCATTAGCTTCATAAGTACAAATTAGGTCAATAAAGCCACACATTTGAGTAAGTCAGAAGTCTTAGGTGGAGTTGTTGCAGCTAGCCCAATATTAGTGACCTTGGGAATGTAACGTGTGTTTAGAAAAGGTGGTTAAAACTAGCTCTGCCGCCAGCTTTGAACACAATGACCTGACTTTTCAAAGGTGACTAAGAGTTACAGTATGGATCTAAGTGACCTTTATGGATGTCTGGTCAAGTGTCCAGAGACCAAGCACTTTCTCTAAGCAATGTCAAATCCCCATCTCATGTCCTTAGATGTTGGTTCTGCTGGCAGCTACACTGCCATGTACGGATGAAATAACAGGTAATGAGAAGAAAGGGAATGGTGAAACCGATTTGAGCATGGGTGTCGATGGAAGTCTTTTTCTCTCTGATATCGAAACAACCGCAAAACTATTCTCACGTGAGATATCCACGTGCCTGCATTTGATACTTCAGGGAAAAAGTCATTTTAACCACTCCGTGCCTTCAGTACATACTGTAGTCTACATATCAGAGTGAGGAATATGTTAGCACCTACTGTGCCTGGAGCTCAGAGCAGCAAATGATGGCAATTAGAGGCAGCAGTACTTTCAGGCACCAGCGGTTTTCATTGGACTGGACAAGTCCCCATAAACCCACGATGAGCTCCAATCACAAGCCGGCCTGGGCCTATTAGTTTATGAGTCGCTTGCACGCTCTCTGCCACCAAAACGCCCAGTGTTTGTAAACACAGCTCGTAAAGGGGACGTTGCCATCAAAGTGCTAACGTGCCCTTAAAGGCTCTAGGCTGGCCTCACCACTGCAGCTGTGTGAAAAATGGGTCTCCATGTCCACACACATGTCAGAGAAGAAAGACTCAACAGGCCCTGTATTTATTTACCCTCTCTGTCTCTCTCTGTGTGTGTCTGATGTGAATGACTTAACCTGGTAAGCATGGATAATGGTGTTAGCAGCTGGGAGTCTGTGTATTGCTCCATGCTGACAGGAAAGACAGGAAGAAAGGAGATGCTGACACTGTCTTTGGCTATCTTATTTAGTGAGGGGTTGGTTTCACAATGTTACTTAAAGGGATAGTTCACCCAAATTACATATCGGTTTCCCTACCCTTTAAGCAGTCTATTGGCAAGGTATGACAGCAATCCATGCTTTGGTTAAGTTTCCCTAGCACTGTTTCCACATGTTAACATTTTAGCATTTGTGGTACAAATCCCATTCAAGTCATGGGACCGATATTAGCATTTTTAGCGCATCATGTTCAAATCATCTATACACTGCCTTCAGAAAGTATTCACACCTCTTGACTTTTTCCACAATTTGTTCCGTTAAAGACTGAATGTAAAATGTATAACATTTATATTTTTTTGTCACTGGCCTACACACAATACCCCATAATGTCAAAGTGGAATTCGTCTTGCAAAGAATGGCAACTATTGGAAGTTGGGGGGAAAAAGCAGACATTGAATATCCCTTTGAACATGGTGAAGTTATTAATTACACTTTGGATGGTGTATCAATAAACCTAGTCACTACAAAGATACAGGCGTCCTTCCTAATCCAGTTGTCGGAAAGGAAGGAAACCGCCCAGGGATTTCACCATGAAACCAATTCTGACTATAAAACAGTTACAGAGTTTAATGGCTGTGATAGGAGAAAACTGAGGATGGATCAACAACATTGTAGTTACTCCACAATACTAACATAAATGACAGAGTGAGAAGAAGGAAGCCTGGGGAGAATAAAAATGTTCCAAAACATGCATCCTGTTTGCAGCAAGGCACTAAAGTAATACTGCAAAAAATGTGTCAAAGCAATTCACTTTTTGTCCTAAATACAAAGTGTTATGTTTGGCGAAAATCCGATACAACACATTACTGAGTACCACTGTCCATATTTTCAAGCATATTGCTGGGTGCATCATGTTATGGGTATGTTTGTAACCAGTAAGGACTGGGGAGTCTTACAGGATAAATAAGAAACGGAATGGAGCTAAGCACAGGTAAAATCAGAGAGGAAAATCTTGTTCAACCTGATTTCCACCAGACACTGGAAAGCAGGTTGGGTTCACCTTTCAGCAGGACAATAACCTAAAACACAAGGCCAAATCTACAGTGGAGTTGCTTACCAAGAAGACAGTGAATGTTCCTGAGTGGCTGAGTTACAGTTTTGACATAAATTTACTTAGAAATCTATGGCAAGACTTGAAAATGCTTGTTTAGCAATGATCAACAACCAACTTGACAGAGCTTGAATATTTTTTTAAAGAATAACAGGCAACTATTATACAATCCAGGTGTGCAAAGCTCTTAGAGACTTAACCAGAAAGACACAGCTGTAATCGCTGCCAAAGGTAATTCTAATATGTGAGTACTTATGTAAATGAGATATTTCTGTATTTCATTTTCAATATTTGTAAAAATGTATAAAACCATTTTTTCACTTTGTCATTATGGGGTATTGTGTGTAGATGGGTGAATTCAGGCTGTAACACAACAAAATGTGGAATAAGTCAAGGGCTATGAATACTTTTTGAAGGCACCGTAAGTAACTTTGTTGAGCTTCACAATCAATAGCGGGGGCTCTATTTTAACAAACCTCACAATGGTAAACTCAGCGCAGGTGGTGGCACTAAAGGTTCAGGGGTGTGTCGGAAATATTTTTGCTATTTTCATTATCACACTTATCGGGCACTTGCTGGCTTTGGCGCAAAAGGGCTGTATTTTGATGAATAAACAAGTTGTGGGTGTGTTGAGGCTTGGCCCGTCACTAGCCAATCAGAACGTGCTCCACGGCGAAATATGTGGTTGTTTCAAGTTGTGTATTTATGGTCTTTTATGTATTGCCTTGGAATCAACTCCAATTGCAATGTTAGTCCGCTATAGTTAATTAAATGGCTTACAGAAATTAAATAACAAAATATAGACTTATCTTTGCTAAATATGTTAAATTGAATCCATTTACAGTCCACATTGTTCTAATTAATTGCATGGCTTCAATAGCATTCACAGGGGCTAGGCCAACGATAAATTGCATTATGGCTGAGCAGGGACATGCCAAACATTGTCAATAAGCAAGATTAAAATCACTATTGATAAGGCCTAAAAAGAGAATTAATAATTCTAATCAAATTCTAAACAGTGCACGTCAGAGCAAAAACCAAGCCATGAGGTCGAAGGAATTGTACGTAGAGCTCAGAGACAGGATTGTGTCGAGGCACAGATCTGGGGAAGGGTAACAAAAAATGTTTGCAGCATTGAATGTCCCCAAGAACACAGTGGCCTCCATCATTCTTAAAAGGAAGAAGTTTCGAACCACCAAGACTCTTCCTAGAGCTGGCCGCCCAGCCAAACTGAGCAATCGGGGGAGAAGGGCCTTGGTCATGGAGGTAACCAAGAACCCGATGGACACTCTGACAAAGCTCTAGAGTTCCTCTGTGGAGATGGGAGAACCTTCCAGAAGGACAACCATCTCTGCAGCACTCCACCAATCAGGCATTTATGGTAGAGTGGCCAGACGGAAGCCAATCCTCAGTAAAAGGCACATGACAGCCCGCTTGGAGTTTGCCAAAAGGCACATAAAGACTCTCAGACCATGAGAAACAAGACCCTCTGGTCTGATGAAACCAAGATTGAACTCTTTGGCCTGAATGCCAAGCGTCACGTCTAGAGTAAACCTGGCACCATCCCTACGGTGAAGCATGGTGGTGGCAGCATAATGCTGTGGGGATGTTTTTTAGCGGCAGGGACTGGGAGACTAGTCAGGATCGAGGCAAAGATAAACGGAGCAAAGTACAGACAGATCCTTCGGGACAAGTCTCTGAATGTCTTTGAGTGGCCTAGCCAGATCCCGGACTTGAACCCGATCGAACATCTCTGGAGAGACCTAAAAATAGCTGTGCAGTAATGCTCCCCATCGAACCTGACAAAGCTTGAGAGGATCTGCAGAGAAGAATGGGAGAAACTCCCCAAATACAGGTGTGCCAAGTTTGTAGCATCATACGCAAGAAGACTCAAGGCTGTAATCACTGCAAAAGGTGCTTCAACAAAGTACTGAGTAAAGGGTCTGAATACTTATGTAAATGTAATATTTCAGTTTTTTATTTTGAATAAATTAGCAAACATTTCTAAAAACCTGTTTTTGCTTTGTCATTATGAGGTATTGTGTGTAGATTGCTGATGGAAAAAAACAATTTAAGATTTTTTTTAATAAAGCTGTAACTTAACAAAATGTGGAAAAAGTCAAGGGGTCTGAATAATTTACGAAGGCACTGTATAATATTAAACCAACGCAGACTATGGAGGGTTTTACGCACATCCAAACTTTTCACGTTAACTGGATAAAGATCCAATATAAAAAGAAACGGAGAATGTCCATTATACCGTTGTACTGCTCCCAAATAGGCCTATGTTTTCTGAACATAATCGGAACCATTTTACAGATCCGATCGCATTCACACATCTTCAGAAGTTGCATTGCAAGCGCAGATGTTGTCACCAAAAAATCAGGAAGGTGAATCATTCTAATAAGTTTGGATGTAATACAATTAAATGGAAAACAAGCCATTTTTATAGGTTACAGATATCTCTAAATACGAGTTTCAACGGTATTCACAGAGGTTCTCATCTCTCGTTTCATGATGGGCATGGGCACGTAGCCTACATCATGGAGGGGGTTTTACGCACGTTCAAAAAAGGGACCTGCATGGCTAAAATAATGTGGGCCTGCCTACAATGCATAGATAAAAAATAAATGTCAGTGTTATGTATGGTACGACGTGCTGTTCGTCGTACTCTAAGTTGTTATGGTTAACGACAGTGTGCTGCTTGACGGATGATGAGTTGTCAGGATGAGTGGCACATGTCATTAAACGAGAGAGTGATGTGCAATGTGAAACTGTGCGGATGTGTGTTCTTTGACAGCTTTCTTTTTACTCCTCTCAAACTTGATATTTTAATAAAGCTTTGGTGCTAAAGATTTATTTCCAAGCGGTCTCAGGAGCCAAATCCTTTATCGACAGTCTTGACTACTTCACGATTGCATTGGGCATATATAAAAAAAAAAAGAGCCTTCATTGAGGCTATGCTTGGTTTTTAATCAAATAAAACTAAATGGGAAAAAACATTAGTGTCTAAATACGAAGTGTACAGGCACCAAAAGCACATTAGGCTACTCTTGTTCCATGCGCATATGGGCAGTGTGCGTCACGGCTGGATAGGCTGCGTTTCCACTGTCAAAATCCATGCCATAACCTACTGCGTTACCGCTAAAACCAGCTTTTGGTTGCAAACTGAAAACTAACGTGCGTTTGACGCCAGAGCGGTCTTAACGCCAGCCAAAAAATAGATGCCTGGAGGTGCGTAAAGATGGCGGCCCCCATGCGCTTACCGCTGTATTGTAAATTGTTCTTTGTTACTCTTTTTTTGTATGGTCATTAGCAGGGTATACATGACCCCAACATTAGCTTCAAGACGCTGGTATTTTGAAAAACTGAAAAAGTACTGTAGATTGTACTGATTTATTGGCACATGTCGCGCACCGTAGTAAAAACAGTGAGTGGATAGTGCTAAAACAATGACATCTGAATTCTGTCATCTTCATGCACGTTCGCCATTATAGATACTGTACTTTTGATTTGGACATGATGCACGAAAAATGCTAATATTGGTACAAATCCTTAAATGCTTAACATAAGCATGTGAAAACAGTGACAGGGAAACTAAACCAAAGCATAAATTGCTGTCATACCTTGTCCATAGACTGCTTACAGGGTAAGGAAACCAATGTGTAATTTTGTAATGTGGTTTGACTATCCCAATAAGTGGGATGATAAGGATTTCCCCTGAATAAGGATTTCCGCTGTCCCTAAGACCTTTCTGCTATGATCTATCCAGATACAGGCAGGTGGAACCTGAAAATCCAGTACAGCAGTGTGAATTCTGATCTGAGACTGATTATTTAATCCCCAAACATATTAAATCAACCGTTGCTGCCAAGTACACATTTTTCCTAATTTCTATCCAAACAAAGTCTGGATTTACATAAATAAATGGGGGAAAGATGGCAGTGGCGGGAGAGTAGCACCTGCTCAGGACCCTGGGGAGGGCGTTTATTTTTCATCGCTGGATGGGTTTAACCAGGAACCCTGCTCGGAAACTCACTCGCTGCCCCCTTCAGCACATGTTGTTCTGCATGAGCAATGCTGCACCTCTGGTCTGGGCGCTTTGCGAGTTTACGGCTCCTGCTTCATTTCCTACTGGCATGGGGTCCACATCTCCTTCAGCACCTTGATGTGTTACAGTGTTTACAGGCCCTGTCCAAAGGCAACAGGCCATTTATTGGCCATGTTTCCTTTTTCAGCAACATCCAGAGGTGCCCATAGGAGAAAAAAAACATCATGTTTCTCAACATGTTTTTCTCCTCTAAACTGGGTTTCCGTGGCTGGTGGTGTCTGTTGGGAGGGATGTGTGTTCAGATCAGATAGCAGGCCACATCAGGGTACCTTTGAAGGTGAGACTGTCCAAATAAAGCCAGCAGGAGTTATCCAAGGGAAATGCATATCCAGCAATTAGGTTCTATTCAGGCCCCCACGGTAAGGCCCTTAGGTCATTTCCAAAATATTTTTGTCTATCGTCATGACAATGGCTAAGGGCCTTTTGTGTAGACTAAAACCAGATTAAGACCAAGCTACATGGGACTTGTTTGCAATCAGTGCCCAGAGGAAACAATTAGCCTGCAGCACTGCCAGGTCTTTCATGGTAAAAGTGGGTAAGAGGTTGGTGTAAGTGGCCATCAGACGCTGCTTTGTGTCTCCCTGGTAAACAACACCGGGTATCATCCGGGTGGAGTGTCAGTGTCAGGTCTGGGATGATGGCACTCCTTCCCTGTGCAGGCTGGGACCCAGCCCATAATGCCCTTTGTGCTGTATGCTGCAGTCAGTCTACTGAGATGGTGTATACTGAGTGTACAAAACATTAGGAACACCTGCTCTTTCCATGACATAGACTGACCAGGGGAATCCAGGTGAAAGCTGTGATCCCTTATTGATGTCGCTTCTTAAATCCACTTCAATCAGTGTAGATGAAAGGGAGGAGACAGGTCAAAGAAGGATTTTTAAGCCTTGAGACAATTGAGACATGGATTGTGTATGTGTGCCATTCAGAGGGTGAATGGGCAAGACAAAAGATTGAAGTGCCTTTGAACGAGGTATGGTAGTAGGCATACCGGTTTGAGTGTGTTAAGAACTGCAATGCTGCTGGGTTTTTCATGCTCAACAGTTTCTGTATCAGCCAACTTGACACAACTATGGGAAGCATCGAAGTCAACATGGGCAAGCATCCCTGTGGAACTCTTTCGACACCTTGCAGAGTCCATGCCCCGACAAATCTTCTGAAGGCAAAAGGGGGTGCAACTCAATATTAGGAAGTTGTTCTTAATGTTTTGTAGACTCAGTGTAGATACATCAGGCCATGGTCGGATGCACACCAGTGAGCTCGGGAAATGGTTTTTGAATGGCAAATAATTTTTTTTAAACTTGAAAACAATGTCTTAAGAGTAAATAGATTTTTTCCTCTTGAATATTGTTTTTGATAAGCGTTTGAAATGGCAGATTTTAATCATATCGCTGTATTTCTGTATGACATACACAGCTTATTTTCAAATGTATTTATTTCTCTGCAGTCTAGTCATTCTCAGGGAGCCAATCGTTGAGGAACTGCATCGTAGATGATGTCTCTTCACAAAGGGAATCGTTTAAATGGACCATTGTGCATATTTTTCTCTCGTCTTGGGAAAAAAATTCTCCCCAGAGCATATGGCCGTCTGGTTTCCTAATCGGTAATGAATGGCTTTTGATGCGGAAACTCCCCTGTTCAAACAGACTCTTGTTCCTTCTTTTTCAGGTCTAATGGAAATCCGATCTGTCAGTGTGGGAGTCGTCGCCATCAAATCGGTCAGCACCGGGCTGTACTTAGCAATGTCCAAAAAAGGCACACTCTTTGGATCGGTAGGTACACCTTGCAACATTGTTTCACAAGACAATCTGGGGGGCCAGGTTCTAGCTAGGGGACCCTGATGGTTCCTACAAACACGGATCATTCCATTCAAGTGAGTCTTCGAGGTATCCACTAGGAAAATCCACAGCAGGCCAGAGTTGCAGTATCAATCATGGCTATACACCTGGGCCAAGCCTGATGATAGCTACAGGTGATGCTCACATGCATGACTTGAAGAGAGGCTTGTTCCACTGTCAAAATAGATGGCCAAGAAAAGGAAGCTGAACTGAGATGACAAAATAGGCAGATGTGAAGGTCTAGAGTGCCGTCTGCCCGCAGTTGTGCTCACACACAGCCAGCTCTCTCTTTCTTTCTTTCCCTCCCTCTCTTTCTCTCTCTCTCTCTGTCATGTAATGAGGCTGCCTATGCCGTGGTGTCTAAGGGCGCTATTCAATCTGTATCGCAGAAGTTCAGCATTACAGTCTGATTGAAATTTAAAGACAATGTTTCCGCGTCAGCGGAGACTGCTTTCCCGGTAAATGTTGCATATGTCGTCTCAATCAGAAATTACCTTTACATTTTTATTGCGCAATCTGTAACATTTCAGTGATACAGACTGAATAGAGCACTAAGTGTTTTACAGCTCAGGGAGAGAGAGAGAGAGAGAAATCTGGAGCTGGCAATCCGTCAGTACTGTGAAGCTGTGATGAGACAAGTTTGCAGACAGTTATTTCACCCTGCCACCAGTGTAAATAGGACATAGATTAACTCAATCAGCCTACCAAAGCCTCTCCATTCACTTCCCACTGGATCCTCCCTAAATGATCATTAAGCAGAAGAATCATGCTAGGCTGATGCTATCTCCATAAGGGCCCTGTGATCTCGGACTGATAGAGGCCTGTAGAGGGGATTTCTCTAGAATCCGTTGTCACGGTCACATCTTTAAGGTCATACTCACTTACAGATAAGAAGCTCAACCACCCAAGGCAAAGTGGAGAGGGCTTTGTTGGCTAGGCTGTGCATGTATATTGACACAAATCACTGCTTCTGTTTTTAGCCTCAGAAGTAGATAAAGAAAGAAAAAACCAACATGAAAAAGCATGAATCTGATTGTTTGTTATGCTTTTTCATGTTGGTTTTTCAGTAACATCCAACTATTTTCTTGACCATGGTCCAACCATAACAATCACCTAATTATATATATTTTTGCCATTCACTGTGATTGGCCATTCACTTTGAACACACAACAAAAGGCTCCATAACAACACAGCAACATATGGAACATTTGAGTGCAATAACAGACGTAGAGCTTTGTCCCTAGCTCAGAGGTATGTCCATGCTGCTGCTGTTAGTTAGTTAGTTAGTCCTTCTAGTCATAATAAACACCTCTCTCTCTCTCTCTCTCTCTCTCTCTCTCTCTCTCTCTCTCTCTCTCTCTCTCTCTCTCTCTCTCTCTCTCTCTCTCTCTCTCTCTCTCTCTCTCTCTCTCTCTCTCTCTCTCTCTCTCTCTCTCTCTCTTTCTCTCTCTCTTTCTCTCTCTTTCTCTCTTTCTCTCTCTCTCTCTCTCTTTCTCTCTCTCTCTCTCTCTCTCTCTCTCTCTCTCTCAGGTGAAGTACAACCCTAACTGTAAGTTCAAGGAGCGCATCGAGGAGAACGGCTACAACACGTACGCCTCCCTGCGCTGGAAACACGGCGGCAGGCAGATGTTTGTGTCTCTGAACGGTAGGGGGAAGCCCCGGCGAGGTCACAAAGCTCGGAGGAGACACCCCTCCACCCACTTCCTCCCCATGCTGCCCTCATAGCTGGACAACAGGGCTCTGCTCTGCTTTGCAACCAGCCCACCACAGTCCCAGTCCCTCCTACTAGTGTTGTTGTTATCAAGTTAACTAATGATGATATTATTATTATTATTATATACATCCCCTCTCCCATATATGTACATTTGTTGGGGTTTTATACACAATTTTGTTTGTCGAGATCGCAGTGGGGGCATAATACAGTACGTTTAAGTTATTCCTTTTTTAGTGTAAGGTCCAGAAGTAAAGCTGCTACTATTGTGTAAATACAGCATGTCTATTATTATTATGATTGGTTATCAAGCTGAGGGATGATATTGATGACACTCTTCTGTGTTAAGGAGTAATTTTGACACCACCGTCTTCTGCAAAAGTGTGTAATTGAAACATATCCCCCCTTTAAAGGGTACGAGAATTGTCTATATATTGTCTCCCACCCATCCCATCATTTCTGTGACACTACAGGAGACAATGCTTTTCCTTGAGTGACCTTACAATATGCTATTAAAGCAAATAACTGGTGAGAGAAACCTGACAAACAGTGAACAGATTTGAACATTGATTTAGGTTGTCAAATATGTTCATCTGAGCAAGTAACTAAAGCATTTGAGAGAGGACTCTCGTAAGATACTGAAAGGCCTTTACAATAAAAGGACTCTTGCACTTGACTGGACTTCAGAGGGGACAGAATTCCTTGTTGACGAAAACATTTGGACTGAACGTTGATACCCATGGATGTATGCTATAAGACAAAAACATAAACTGACGACATCTGGCTATGGGTTATTTTGGGTTTCTGAAATGAGTGTGTGAGCTCTGCAGAAGTCCCACTGGGCAAAAACTAGTTGAATCAACATTGTTTCACATCATTTCAACAGAATAATTCAGTGTGATGACGTTGAATCAACGTGAAAACTGATTGGATTTTCCACCTAAATGTTTACCTAAATTCAATGACATGGTGACTCAACCAAATGTAAATCCAGACTAGATGTAGAAATGACATCTGTGCCCGGTGGGGTGTGCTTTAGCCTCCTTCTCTCATTCAATAATCCTACACCACTAGCTCAGGGGTCAATCTTTGAAAGTGGGACTCATGACATTGTCTCTGATATGTTAGTTCCAGAGTTCAGTAGTTAAATGCATACGGTACTCCGTTTGAAACACGTTGAGCATTTGAGGCTGTATGTACACTTCTTCACAGTGCTAAGACTACCCATTAATTTCTAACGTATGGTAACTGGTTATTGCATTATCTTGTCAGGTCTTGTTAACATTTTCAAAAACCTGTTGCAAATAGAACTTTTAATATATTTAAGCCTTTTTGTACCGTATAACATTTGAAGTTGATGTTATTGCCTCCATTTTGTGTCTAGTCCGAAAATCCTAACTGTAATCCATTCCATATTTTAGTCTATACTGTATGTTACTGTAATATGGCACCTCGCAATCATCATCTACTGAGCGGTCAGCAATGACAGTATCTACCAGAACACCCGTTTCAACTCTCAGTCAGCTATTAAGCAGACAATATTGGTCTGTCAATTGAATACTGTCATCATAACAACATAAGCGAGTGCCTTGATTCATGTTCAGCCTGGTGAACTTCAATAAAATGCACATAAATGACACAATTTTCAAGGAGTCACTTATAGTAACACATCTCCATCAGAGTTACATAATCTGCATTATCATCATAACAACATGAACATTCAATGCTGTAGTGGACCTCCCCTGACTTGTAAAATACTTGTGCTGATGAGCTCTTCAATGGGCTATCATGGGTCTTTAATCACAATGAAGGCCTGGTAGCATGGGAGGCCATTGAATCTTTTCACCCTGCAGATTGGAAAGATGGGGATGAATGGCCTCTATTGGGGGGAGAAAGGCTAACCTTTCAGACTGTCAATGTGACATTTCTTTGAAGGGAAACATGTCTAGTCAAAATAGCTTTATGTCGCTCCGCCATTCGATCTAAAGGCCTGCCAAACAATTGGATGTTGGTGTGAGGGTCTAAGGAGACTTTGAGTGTGTGAGCTCTTTTGTTTCCAATACCCTTACAGTTTTACATCTTTTGAGTTGAAGACTTGGCTAAAGGTTTCCTGTGTCTTAGTGGGGGACGTTTCGGCGGCGACACATATTGAATCTTTAAAGTGCCACATGCCAAATCTGTAGGTTCTTCCCAGCAAACCAAAATTGGTTTTGTTAAAGTTCCCAGAACATTTGTTAGGTTGCAACAAATATTCTCATAACACATAAACTGTCCAGTCGAGGTGAAGATTATGAAATGTTTGTATAAAACATTTGCCTGATGTTGCAAGAACAAATTCTGTCTGTTCTGTAAAAGTTTCCAGAATGTTTCATCAGGTTGTGGGAACAGTCTAGTGAGAAAATTGTGTGAACGTCACAAAAGATATGTTCCCGAAATACAAAATCTGTCTAGTTGTGCGGAAGATTCTACAATGTTTATTTTAGGGTGCAAAAAACATTCCACTGATGTTACAACAATGTCCTCAGAACACATTTCGTCTGTTCTTGAACTGACTCCAGAATGTTTAATTAGGTTGTGGTAATACTGTAGATATGTTCCCAAAACACAACAACTGTCTAGTTGTGCTGACATTCAGATAATATCTGTATTAGGCTGCACAACACGTTCCTTTGATGTTGCAGGAATGTTGACAGAACAACCTTTCTGAGTTCTTTATAAATCTTGAAGAAATAACGATATCCTCTCTTTTAGTAGAGTATACCTGAGCCTCAATTCCACCGTTGTTTTTCAAAAGATGGTATGGGGAGGGTTTTCTCTGGTCGCCGGGAGGCGGGGCAGGAGGGTCTGGGGGGTGACTGACAAGCAACCTTAGTTGCTAGTGGGGTGGAAGGGATGGGAAACATGGTTTCTGGAAGTGGGCGGTGGGGGAATGGGATGGGAGGTTGGGGGTGGAGGCCCACTTTCTTTTTTGTTTTCTTTTCCTGTTTATACTGAATTTATTATTACTTAAACTCTGTATGTATTTCTTACTTTTCTTTTTCTTTTGAGTAGCAGCCCACAGGTACATTTGATATAAACTGAATATATAATTGAAATGGATATTCTACCTGTAACCCCTCCCCAACAAAAACATGCAATCATCAGCTCTGCAGACAGCTCATTAAACCTGTGCACCACCAGGGGACAGCTGCAGCGTCCCCCCCCCCCCCCCCCCCCCCCCCAATCAAATATGGTCAATTAGGACAAAGAACAATTTCTGAGCTATTAAAATGTTCCCATCCTTTTCATAGAGGCAGGTGGCCTAGTCGTTAAAGCATTGGGCCAGTAACTGAAATGTTGCTAATTTGAATCCCTGAGCCGACAAGATTAAAAATCTGTCCTTCTCTTGCACAAGGCAGTTAACCCACATAAAACAACGGTGCCCAATGTGTCAGCCCCCAACACCTTTCTGATTCAGAGAGATTGGGTTAAAAGCGGAAGTCAAGTTTTGGTTGGACCTTATGAGCAATTGACGATAAAAATAAATTGTATACTTTTAATTTAATCCTTTAATATGCTGCATACTTGCAACATTGTATTGGATTATTTTCTTTCTTTATCACGTGTTGAACGTCTTATGAAATGTGATTTTAGTTGGATAGAGCTTCCTTGAAATAACTTGTACTCTTGTGTATTCATATGCTTCTAAAGTACATTTTACATTTACATTAGTCATTTAGCAGACACTCTTATCCAGAACGACTTACAGTAAGTAGTGAGTGCATACATTTTCATACTTTTTCGTACTGAGTCAGAACAGACTCAGAACCTTAAAACTAAATAAGAAAACAATTGTACCTTTTCTCAATTTCAAAATCACATTTCATAAGACGTTCATGATAAAGAAAGAAAATTCTAAAATACAGTGTATGAAGAGGATGGGATTTTTTAAATAATTTGTTCTGTGTCCTTATTGACCATATATAAAAACATTTTAAAAAATAACCACAAGGTCACAGCTATCCCCTGGTTGCGCAGAGGCTTAGTGATCTGAATGCAGATCTGAAAATTGCAGGTTCAACCCCACATATTCTTTAACCATATTTATTTAGGGAGGGAAAAACTATGAAATTGAGGCTCAGATATACTCTACTAAATCCAGTCGAATGCAGAATTTAGACTGTGTAAAATAAAACATTGTGTGAAAATTGACCGTTTAAAAAAAATGCACCCGATAGAATTCCTAACTTGAGACGCTTGATATGGTCCCCCATGGCTTATTTTTCATGATCTGAAAAGCAAACGTGATCCTAGATCAGCACTCATACCCTTGGATACCTTGTAAATATGTGACTCATTTCAGGAAGCTAGGCGTATGTTGCATGTCACTACTTCACAGAAGAGGCATTTTAATGTATTTTTTTTATTATTAAAATGAGTTTTTTTAGCAGAAATTCCTTCTGGAACATGTGAACTTTGATGTACCTTAATAACAAACTTGTATGTCATCTGTAAATATGAATAATATTTTTAAATTACTAGCCTAGCTGGTTTAGCCATGGAAAAATACAGGAACCTTCCCGCTAGCCACGATTGGCTGAGATAACGAATACAACAGGTGTAGACCTTACCGTGAAATGCTTACTTTCAAGCCCTTAACCAACAATGCAGTTTTAAGAAAAAGAAGAGTTTAGAAAATATTTACTAAATAAACAAAAGTTTTTTTTTTTAAGTAACACAATAACAATAACGAGGCTATAGACAGGGGGTACCGGTACCAAGTCAATATGTGGGGATACTGGTTAGTTGAAGTAATTGCGGTAATAAGTACATGTCATGTAGGTAGGGGTAAAATTACAATGCATAGATAATAAACAGCAAGTAGCAGCAGCATAAAAAAAGGTGGGGGTCAAAGCAAATAGTCTGGGTAGCCATTTGATTAACTATTCAGCGTCTTATGGCTTGGGGGTAGAAGCTGTTAAGGAGCCTTTTGGACCTAGACTTGGCACTCCGGGACCGTATGCCGTGCGGTAGCAAAGAGAACAGTCTATGACTAGGATGGCTGGAGTCTTTGACCATTTCTAGGGCCTTCCTCTGACACTGCCTGGTATAGAGGTCCTGGATGGCAGGAAGCTTGTCCGTACTCACTACCCTCTGTAGTGCCTTGTGGTCGGATGCCGAGCAGTTGCCATACCAGGCAGTGATGCAATCAGTCAGGATGCTCTCGATGGTGCAGCTGTATAACTTTTTTAGGACCTAAGGACCCATGCCAAATATTTTCAGTCTCCCGAGGGGGAATATGCGTTGTCTTGCCCTCTTCACGACTGTCTTGGTGTGTTTTGACCATGATAGTTTGTTAGTGATGTGGACACCAAGGAACTTGAAGCTCTCGACCTGCTCCACTACAGCCCTGTCGATGTGAATGGGGCGTGCTCGTGTTGAGGATCAGCGTGGCAGATGTGTTGTTGCCTACCCTTTCCCACATGGGGGCGGCCCTTCAACAAGTCAAGGATCCAGTTGCAGAGGGAGGTGTTTAGTCCCAGCATCCTTAGCTTAGCGATGAGCTTTGAGGGCTCTAGGGTGTTGAATGCTGAGCTGTAGTCAATGAACAGCATTCTCACGTAAGTGTTCCTTTTGTCCAGGTGGCAAAGGGCAGTGTGGAGTGCAATAGAGATTGCATCATCTGTGGATCTGTTGGTGCGGTATGTGAATTGGAGTGGGTCTAGGGTTTCTGAGATGATGGTGTTGATGTGAGCCATGAACAGCCTTTCAAAGCACTTCATGGCTACAGATGTGAGTGTACGGGTCAGTAGTCATTTAGGTAGGTTACCTTGGCGTTCTTGGGCACAGGAACTATGGTGGTCTGCTTGAAACATGTAGGTATTACAGACTCGGTCAGGGACAGCTTGAAAATGTCAGTGAAAACACTTGGCAGTTGGTCAGCACATGCTTGCTGTACACGTCCTGGTAATCCGTCTGTCCCTGCGGCCTTGTGAATGTTGACCTGTTTAAAGGTCTTACTCACATCAGCTATGGAGAGTGTGATCACACACTCGTCCGGAACAGCTGGGGCTCTCATGCATGCTTCAGTTTTGCTTGCCTCGAAGCGCACATAGAAGTCATTTAGCTCGTCTGGTAGGCTCGTGTCACTGGGCAGCTAAGGGCTGTGCTTCCCTTTGTAGTCCGTAATAAGTTTGCAAGCCCTGCAACATCCGACAAGCGTCAGAGCCGGTGTAGTAGGATTCAATCCTAGTCCTATATTGACGCTTTGCCTGTTTGATGGTTCGTCAGAAGGCATAGTGAGATTTTTTATAAGCGTCCGGGTTAGTGTCCTGCTCCTTGAAAGCGGCTGCTCTACCCTTTGTAGATGTTGCCTGTAATCCATGGATTCTGGTTGGGGTATGTACGTACAGTCACTGTGGGGACAACATCATCAACGCACTTATTGATGAAGCCGGTGATTGATGTGGTATACTCCTCAATGCCATCGGATGAATTCCGGAACATATTCCAGTATGTGCTAGAAAAACAGTCCTGTAGCTTATCATCTGTGTCATATGACAACTTCCTTATTGAGCGAATCACTGGTACTTCCTGCTTTAGTTTGTGCTTGTAAGCAGGAATCAGGAGGATAAAATGATGGTCAGATCTGCCAAATAAAGAGCGAGAGAGAGCTTTGTATGCGTCTCTGTGTGTGGAGTAAAGATGATGTAGAGTTTTTTTCCCTCTGGTTGCACATCTGACATGCTGGTAAAAATGAGGTAAAACGGATGTAAGTTTTCCTGCATTAAAGACATGTCTATGTCCTGGGAAATGTTCTTGTTACTTACAACGTCACGCTAATCACATCAGCGCACGTTAGCTCAACCATCCCGCAGGGGGAAACACCGATCCTGTAGAGGTTAAAGTCCCCAGCCACTAGGAGCACCACCTCTGGATGAGCATTTTCTTGTTTGCTTATGACCTTATACAGCTCATTCGTTGTGGTCTCATTGCCATCATCGATTTGTGGTGGTAAATAGACAGCTACGAAAAATATAGATGAAAACTCCCTTGGTAAATAGTGTGGTCTACAGCTAATCATGCGGTACACTACCTAGACACAAACCAACACCCCTCGTCTTATCAGAGGTAGCTGTTCTGTCTTGCCGATGCACGGAAAACCCAATCAACTGTATATTATCCATGATGTCGTTCAGCCACGACTCTGTGAAACATATGATATTACAGTTTTTAATGTCCCATTGGTAGGATAGTCTCGAACGGAGCTCATCCAGTTTATTCTCCAATGATTGCACGTTGGCCAATAGGACAGATGGTATAAGTGGGTTACCAATTCGCCAACTAAATCTCACAAGGCACCTGGATCTGCGTCCCCTGTATCGGCGTCTCCTCTTAATGCGTATGACAGGGATTTGGGCCTTGTCCGGGAGAAGCAGTATATCCTTTGCCTCCGGCTTGTTAAAGAAAAAATCTTTGTCCAGTTCGAGGTGAGTAATCACTGTTCTGATATCCAGAAGCTCTTTCGGTCATAAGACACGGTGGCAGAAACATTATGTACAAAATAAGTTATAAACAACGTGAAAAAACACATAAAATAGCACAATTGGTTAGGAGCCCGTAAAAACGTCAGCCATCCCCTTTGGCGCCATTCTCTCTATGCAGCATATAAAGAGGATGGGTGAAGTGATGGTTAATAACCCAGTTACCAGTATGTCCCTGGGTTAGTTATGTCGAAGAAGGCTAAAAAAGAAGCGTGGAATTCCTGATTGACCATACTTCCATGGCTATATATTGAAGAAAATAGAATGTACGAGAGCTTCCCTGGTGGCACAGACGATAAAATACCTGTCTCAAGGTACCAAACATTGCAGGTTCAAACTCCACATGTGCACATTGTCAATATATGAAGTGTAAAAAATATGGTTGTGTTTGTATGATTTAATGTTGTTCAAATGTCCTATGAAATAAAGAATGTTCAGATACTCAACATGTGTTTGTAAGATTAAATGCTGTTCAAATGATCTATGACTGAAATTAAAATCCTATGTGTCTCTACATCACCTACATTACAGTCCTCAAATGAGATGTGCCATTAAATCTGGAGAGAAACATAAAGGGGAGGTATTTAAATGTTGTGGTAATATTAGGAAAAACTTAAATATAAGATGTCCTTGAAATGTTCTGAGGATGTCCAAGACAAGGTATTTTGTGTGAACATCAATGGAATATTATTGTCACATTCCTGACCTGTTTTCCTTTTTCTTGTATTTATTTAGTTGGTCTGGGCGTGAGTTGGGTGGGTTTGTCTATGTTTGATTTTCTATGTTGGGATGTTTGTGTTCGGCCGGGTATGATTCTCAATCAGAGACAGCTGTCAATCGTTGTCCCTGATTGAGAATCATACTTAGGCAGCCTGGGTTTCACGTGTGTTTGGTGGGTGTTTGTTTCCGTGTCTGTGTTTGTCGCACCACACGGTACTGTATCGGTTTATGCACTTCGTTTATTTGTTTTGTAATTCAGTATTCAGTTTCGTTTTAATAAATCATTATGAACACTAACCACTCTGCGTATTGGTCCGATCCGTCTCGCCTCTCCTCGTCCGAGGAGGAGGAAGAATATGAGGATAGCCGTAACAGAAACACCCACCACCAATGGACCAAGCGGAGTGGAGAAGGGCGGCAACAGCAGCGGAAAAAAACCCAGGACTCCTGGACTTGGGAAGAGATTCTGGACGGCAAAGGACCCTGGGCTCAGCCAGGGGAATATCGACGTCCCAAGGCGGAGTTGGAGGCAGCGAAGGCAGAGAGGCGCTGGTATGAGGAGGCAGCGCGGCGACGCGGTTGGGAGCCCGAGAGTCAGACCCAAAAATTTATTGGGGGGGGGGGTACACGCGGAGTGTGGCAAAGCCGGGTAGGATACCTGAGCCAACTCCCCGTGCTTACCGTGGAGTGAGAGGGCGTCGTACTGGTCAGACACCGTGTTATGCGGTAAAGCGCACGGTGTCCCCAGTACGCATGCTTAGCCCAGTGCGGGCTATTCCACCTCGCCGCACTGGTAGGGCTAGGTTGGGCATCGAGCCGGGTGCCATGAAGCCGGCCCAACATATCTGGCCTCCAGTACGTCTCCTCGGGCCGGCGTACATGGCACCAGCCTTACAGATGGTGTCCCCGGTTCGCCAGCATAGCCCAGTGCGGGCTATTCCACCTCGCCGCACTGGCAGGGCTACGGGGAACATTCAACCTGGCAGGGTTGGGGAGGCTCGGTGCTCAAGAGCGCGTGTCCTCCTTCACGGTCCGGTATACCCGGTGCCACCTCCACGTACCAGTCCTCCGGTGGCAGCCCCCCGCACCAGGCTGTCTCTCCGGGTTCTCTCTCCAGCTGCTCCCACCTGTCCAGCGCTGTCAGAGCCTTCCTCCTCTCCAGCGCAGCCTGAGTTTGAACTGCCTGCCTTCCCAGCGCTGTCTGAACTGCCTGCCTTCCCAGCGCTGTCTGAACTGCCTGCCTTCCCAGCGCTGTCTGAACTGCCTGCCTTCCCAGCGCTGTCTGAACTGCCTGCCTTCCCAGCGCTGTCTGAACTGCCTGCCTTCCCAGCGCTGTCTGAACTGTCTGCCTGCCCAGCGCTGTCCGTCTGTTCCGAGCCGTCAGAGCTGCCCGTCTGTACTGAGCCTTCAGAGCCGTCCAGCCAGGACCAGCCAGAGCCGTCCAGCCAGGACCAGCCTGAGCCGTCCAGCCAGGACCAGCCAGAGCCGTCCAGCCAGGACCAGCCAGAGCCGTCCAGCCAGGAGCCGCCAGAGCCGGCCAGCCAGGAGCCGCCAGAGCCGGCCAGCCAGGAGCCGCCAGAGCCGGCCAGCCAGGAGCCGCCAGAGCCGGCCAGCCAGGATCCGCCAGAGCCGGCCAGCCAGGATCCGCCAGAGCCGGCCAGCCAGGATCCGCCAGAGCCGGCCAGCCAGGATCCGCCCCTCAGTCGGGTGCTGTCCCTCAGTCGGGTGCTGTCCCTCAGTCGGGTGCTGTCCCTCAGTCGGGTGCTGTCCCTCATTCCGGAGCTGCCCCTCAGTCCGGTGCTGCCCTTTGGTATAGTGGGATTGACATGGAGGGTGGCCATTGGGAGGAGGCCACGGAAGCGGGGTTTGACTATGGTGGGGTGGGGACCACGACCAGCGCCAGAGCCGCCACCGTGGACAGACGCCCACCCAGACCCTCCCCTAGAGTTTATGCTGGTGCGCCCGGAGTTCGCACCTTAAGGGGGGGGTTATGTCACGTTCCTGACCTGTTTTCCTTTTTCTTGTATTTATTTAGTTGGTCAGGGCGTGAGTTGGGTGGGTTTGTCTATGTTTGATTTTCTATGTTGGGATGTTTGTGTTCGGCCGGGTATGATTCTCAATCAGAGACAGCTGTCAATCGTTGTCCCTGATTGAGAATCATACTTAGGCAGCCTGGGTTTCACGTGTGTTTGGTGGGTGTTTGTTTCCGTGTCTGTGTTTGTTGCACCACACGGTACTGTATCGGTTTATGCACTTCGTTTATTTGTTTTGTAATTCAGTATTCAGTTTCGTTTTAATAAATCATTATGAACACTAACCACTCTGCGTATTGGTCCGATCCGTCTCGCCTCTCCTCGTCCGAGGAGGAGGAAGAATATGAGGATAGCCGTAACAATTATGTTAAACCTAAAACAAATATGCTATGAACTTCATAAAAACTGACTTATTTAATTCTTACATTAAGGGAATGCCCTGTGCAACCTAACTTAAACATTGTATGAACGTCATCACAACTGAGCATATTTTGTGTTTTGGGAACCTATATTTTGTAATGTACCCAGACTGTTCCCACACCCATGTTCTGGGAACCTTTAAAAAACTTAGATAGGCTGTTCTGTTAACATTCCTGCTACATCTAAGGCATGTTTTGTGCCACCTGATAGAACATTATCTGAATATCAGCAAAACTAGACAGCTTTTGTGTTTTGGGAACATATCTCTTGTCCCCACAATGTTCCCACCAGACTGTTCCGACAACCTAATTAAACATTCTGGGAACCTTTACTGAACAGAATAAATGTGTTCTGGAAATGTTCATCAGGTGAATGTTTTTTGCACCCTAAAATAAACATTGTATAATCACCCACACAACTGGAAAGGTTTTGTATTTTGGGAAAATATATTTTGTGATGTCGCCACAATGTTCTCAACAGACTGTTCCCACAATCTAATGAAACATTCTGGGAACCTCTAAAGAACAGATCAAATGTGTTATAGGAACGTGTAACATCAGGTGAATGTTTTATACATGTTATGAGAAAATGTTCCGCTACCTAAAGAATGTTCTGGGAACTTTCACAGAACCAGTTTTGGTTTGCTGGGAAAATATTACTGGTGCATTGTGTTATCACATTACCTGGAAACTTAACAAGAACTTTTGGGGAATGTACTTTGGTGCTTGTTACAGATGTTGGGGACAACATTTTAGTGAATGTTAGGAGAACATTCCAGGGAAATATATATTTATTTATTATAAAAAAATATATATTTTGTTATATGAATGTTTTTGGGACGTTATCATCCTAATGTCAGATAAAACCCTAACTAGAACTTAATGGGAATTTGAGCTAATGTTCTGGGAATGTTCCTGGAAATAGCAGAAAATACTGAAACTTCACTGAGGTTCTATATTTTATTGACAGTTAAGTTGAGAAATATAGTTTAGTAGACAATAGACAGATATTATTAACTGTAAGCATAGAAGTAAGTGTAGTTTTGCAGGTGTTTCTCAACTAATGAATCCTGGTCTATTCTTCAGCAGGCACAGGAACTCTTTAAAACATGCAAGACTACAAAGTAAAGTAATCCCATTTTCTGCCTGTTCTGTTGAATGGCTCGCCTCATCGTCAAAGTGTCTCCACCTCTCCACTCATATACCAGTCCAAGAATTTCTCCTTTCTTTCTTGGCTTTAAGGTGAGGCTGCCTGTTTATGCCAGACGCAGCTCAGAGCGCAGGGACACTAAATGGGAGTCTGTAATTATCATTGTTCCTCTACTGTCCTGTCAGTGCGCTCGCCAGCAAAACAAGAGGGATCCCTTGGCAGCGCTCATCAAAGCAATGGCCTTTGATCAGCAGAAAAGCCCAAAACGCTGTACAAAATCAAGGTGGAATGCGCCAAACATAGTAAAAGGGAATGGGAATAGATATCCTTCCAAAGACATCTCCCACTCCCCCTCTCCTCTGCCCTGTTCATGCCACATGCACAGGTGCTTGGTCCTAAATATGGGTTGTGTCTGATCAGCTATGTCTGAACAAAAGACTGAAAGAACTTTAATGAGAGGACAGGAGTCATGCAATGTTGTTGTGAAAAAGTCAGGACCACCACATTTCTCTGAGATTGATCAGTGGCGTGCTATGTGTTGATGCACTCATATAGGGTGGTTTAATGGTTTGGCAAAGTGCAAAGAAAATATAAACAAAATCAGTTAGTGGGCCACATCCTACATTTAACTTCATAACCTCAATGTTCTAATGACTTGTCCTGAGTCTTTACAGCAGAGCTCTGTACTGACCTCAAAATGTTAGGGCAGTACTGTGGGAATTATTCCAACCTCCAACAGAGAATTGTATGATACATCTGTCTGCCTATTTTACAGACACATACTGTATGTAGATAACTGAATTCAAAAGTTATTTTTTATTGTATAATTCGTATTTTGTATCTATACATGCTTTGTCATCTGTAAAAGTTTCATAAAAATGGTTTCTTCCATATTAATTGCAATTGGGGGACAAAACAAGCAACAATACATGCTCCAGAAAGCCCATTTTGAAGGCCCTTGGCCAAAATCCATGGGAGCACAAGTCATGCTGCTTTAGCGACAATGACCTAAAGCTCCAGGGACCTTTGAAACCTGTGTGGTCATTTTCTCTCAGAGGAGTAAAAAGAACTGTGGTGGGCGGGAGAAAAAAACCTTGCCACTCATAATACCGATCTATGCATTGTAGGCGAAAAGGGAGGAGGGAAGGCGCACAATTTTAAAGCGCTTATTGAATTGCTATTACAGCCCCTGAGACTAATTGTGGCTGTTGTGTCTTTCGGTGGCCGAGGGGGTTCTGGAGTAGCCCTGCATGCTCTTACCCAGTGAGGTTTTCAGACAGAAAAGCCCAAAGAGAGCCCAGGACCACCGAAGATCTATAGCAAACCCTTCAGTCTTTCACAGGCCTACTCTAATCCTTGTCATTTGTCTGCCATTTTGTTCCGGGCCATTCACAGCTCCCTGAGTTTGGGATTAGGGTCTTGTTTTGTTACAAAAACAGCCCAAGTTATTACGCTGAATGGACCGAGGGACAGATGATAAGTGTGAGTGCACGTGCGCATGTGTGTACCTGTGTGTGTTAGAAGAATATGAGAATATGCCCAATGTCTCAGAAAAAGCTGAACGTTTCTTTTCTTCCTTATAGAACTCAGTAAGAATGAGTTACAATGTCAGTTAGATTGGGTTAAGTTCCATAACTTTCAGAAATTCCTTTACTTTTGTGTTCCTTCTGTGGCTGTCTGGCCAAACTCCCTCTGTCGGAGTCTTGGCAGCAGGCATCAGATCCATCAGACGGGCCATATCGGGCCTTCTCATCACTGAGTGAGTGGATTAGTCTGTGTGTCTGCAGCCACATGAGACAGGGCTGCTGAGTGGCACACGCGCCAGCCACATTACCCCCAAAGCCCTGCCATGCCACTCCACAGGTACGCGGTGCCACAGAGGCCTCCTTCCAGCCTCAGCCCTGTGTGGCATTCCCCAGATGCCTGCGAGCATGTCAGACACCGCAGGATGGGAAGGGAAGGCTAAGAGGATGGGGAGAGGGTGTAGGGGTTGGAGGGGCTGAGGCTAGTCTCCGTCTAGATAGTTTGGCCAACCGAAGCAGGACAGATTTTGGATGAAGTCCCAGTCAACATCATAAGGTTGTCTTTGGCTTTTGGTGACTGGAAAAGGCCTAAGTTGGGACAGGTTCATGCGAAGCCTGAGGCGTGCCAAACCTTATCCACCCTGCCCCTCGAGCTCCAGTGTGTGTGGAGTAATACTCCAAGGGAGAGGGGTTCGAGTGTCTCTGTCTTTTGGCTCCATCTGCGCTGGGATATTTTCTCAGAGCTAAGGCTACAGTAGCACACGCTGGCCTTTTCTGTTCAAAGACTAGCAGGTGGCTGCTCTTCCTTAAAGATGCATTTTTCCACAGCTAATGTTTAAAATTAGGTTTTCATCACAGCTTATTTTTCCTTCTTAGGAGTTTAAAAAATAAACTGGTCTCGCTGCGGTGAGAACGTTTTTATTGGATTACCCTGGCGGCTGTATCAGACGCATAAAATAACCATGGCCAGAAAGTGTCAGTTTCCTCTGTCAAGCCTTGTCATCATCTGATTCTCAAGAACAGAACACAGATAATTTAACACTGTTGGCAAAGGGAGAGGAATACAACGGGAAGTTACAGTTCAGTTTGAGGGGGCTCATTTTTCTTATGGAGAGCTACAGATGAGGAATTGAAATTAAACAGCCTTTGAAATTCAATCGTTTTCTCAGTACCCAAGAGAAATATAGAGACAGGCTGTGGAATCAAAGAGTGGCTATGACATGTAGCCTACACTAAGAGGGTGTAGAGTTTTGACCAGACTGCCGTGAGTCTAGACAGGCTATGAGCTTATACTATAGTCCCCTCTGGAGCCTAATGAATCAATTTCCCCTTCTAGTCCCACATTTGTGTGTGTCCTCCATCTCTGCCTCCACTTCATTCTCCTCCATAAGAACTGTGACATTAGGTGGGGATCCTCTTCCAAAGCTCGCTGAAGTAAAATGAGTAATGTTTCAATTGTGGTCCACACAAAGTTTGAGTAATATCTGGTACTGTGTAACTGCTGTAGGTATGAAGCCTCTTGGTACAATGTACTGTAGGTATGACTCTGGGTAATCATAAAAAGGGTATAGCACATGAGAAGAAGGAACATTTGTAAGATTCAAGAGAAGTGTAACCTCATCATAGAAGCCCTGCTGCTGTACCGAGGTTGAATTTTGGGGGCTCGTCTGAACCCGGGGCCTCTTGCAACACTACAGAAAGATAAGAAGTTAAGATATTACGTTTTAATAATACATAATTGTGTTTGTAGCTTTTTTCCGTGTGTTTTATTCACAGGTGCAAACACTTACATTATATGTATTGCCTCATCCAACCCCATTATATGTATTGCTTCATCCAACCCCATTATATGTATTGCTTCATCCAAGTGTGAATTACTCCATGCATTAGAGGCATGTTCCTCTGATACCCGATGGTCCCACCCACACTGAGCTGAGCTCCACGTTCCCAGTTCACACAGCTGAGCTGCATTCATCAGCCCTCTCAGACCCTCATGTCAAACATGATCCAGGGCTCCCCTAACATGACACAGAAAGAGAGCCCCTCCACATCAATGGGCCAAACCGTTAGAGCATTAGAGGGCTTTGAGCTGGGGGAGGCTTTCTCTCTGGCATTGGGTAAGCACATTGAGTAGCAGTGGCTGATCTCCCCCATGCACTGCTGACTACATGGGCCCCTGTCTGCTGACTGAATGGCGCACTGTCTGCTGACTACATGGGCCCCTGTCTGCTGACTACATGGGCCGCTGTCTGCTGACTGCACGGGCCACTGTCTGCTGACTACATGGACCCCTGTCTGCTGACTACATGGGCCCCTGTCTGCCAGTAACTCCAATGTAAGAGCTGAAGGCAGGCTATTCTGGAGGGGCCGACCTGTTGTCTTGATAATGATGGAAAAGACAGAGGTTGGAGTCACTTCCTCAGTTAGAGTGGCTTCCTCATTCCAAGTGAGCATTGCAATTAACCTCAATTGATGACAAAAACTAGGGGAGCAAGATGAAGGGATGAGAGCAACTGAACAAACATAAAAACCTCTTATTCCTGAACAGGTTCATTACTCTCTACAGAGGACCTTATTTGTTAACTATTTGCCCTAAAAAGCACACCAAAGAAGGTCAAATCAAATCAAATGTTATTTGTCACATGCGACAATACAACAGGTGTAGGTAGACCTTACAGTGAAATGCCTACAAGCCCTTAACCAACAATGCAGTTAAGAAAAATAAGTGTTAAGTAAAATGTTTTAAATAAAATAACAAATAATTAAAGAGCAGTCATGACAAAAAATGTGTGTTTCTATCACAAAAAGAGACACCCACAAACACACATGCGCCATGGCTGGTACAATGGCTGAACCGGTCTGTTATTTTGGGGAAGCTGCTCCATCTCTTGGTTAGAAGACTGCATAACTTTCAGTGGCAGCTCATATTTTTCTGAGTCTCTTGCCCCCTCCACTGGATATGCTGCAGTACCTGATTTACTTTTAAAGGCTCAAATCTATGAGCTGAATCCTACAGTAACTTGAGGTCGCCGTACATCAGAGGAGGCTGGTGGGAGGAGCTATAAGAGGATGTTCTCATTGTAATGGCTGGAATGGAAAGGTATCAAATACATCAACCACACATTTGACTCCGTTCCTTTTCTAACCATTCCAGCCATTACAATGAGCCGGTCCTCCTATAGCTCCTCCCACCTGCCTCCTCTGCCAAACATCACTAGGACTTGGAATCAAATGATGAATCTCTTGAGTCAGATTGTGAGAAACAGAGTGTGGGTTTACATGTGTAATACTTTTGTAAGACCATGTCTGATTGTCAGTCTCCAATGTTGTGACCTACACTGAGTGTACAAAACATTAGGAACACCGGTTCTTTCCATGACATAGACTGACCAGATGAATCCAGGTAAAACCTATGATCCCTTATTGATGCCACTTGTTAATTCCACTTCAATCAGTGTGGATGAAGGGGAGGAGACAGGTTAAAGAAGGATTTTTAAGCCTTGAGGCAATTAAGACATGGATTGTGTATGTGTGCCATTCAGAGGGTGAATGGACAAGACAAAAGATTTAAGTGCTTTTGAACGGGGTATGGCAGTAGGTGCCAGGCGCACCAGTTTGAGTGTGTCAAGAACTGCAATGCTCCAGGGTGTCCAGTGTGTATGAAGAATGGTCCACCACCCAAAGGACATCCAGCCAACTTGACACAACTGTGGGAAGCATTGGAGTCAACATGGGCCAGCATCCCTGTGGAACGCTTTCGACACCTTGTGGAGTGCAAGCCCTGACTAATTGAGGGTGTTCTGAGGGAAAAAAGAGGTGAAATTCAATATTAAGAAGGTGTTCCTAATGTTTTGTGCACTTTGTGCATACAGTGGGGTCTGAAATACATCCTTGATTTAGATTAACAAAAATTACTCTATAAAATAAATAATTCAAAATGCTGAGGTATCTTGTATGCTAAAATAATTGGGAAATTATATAATTATATACTAATATAATTAATCAGAAAAATAGATTTTGTTTAAAACTTCTTATGGCTGCAGGGGCAGTATTGAGTAGCTTGGATGAAAGGTGCCCAGAGGTGCCCAGAGTAAACGGCCTGCTCCTTAGTCCCAGTTTCTAATATATGCATATTATTAGTATTGGATAGAAAACACTCTGAAGTTTCTAAAACTGTTTGAATTATGTCTGTGAGTATAACAGAACTCATATTGTAGGCAAAAACCTGAGAATAAATCCAAACAGGAAGTGGGAAATCTGAGGTTGGTCGATTTTCAACTCATCGCCTATCGAATACACAGTGCGATATGGATCAGTTTGCACTTCCTACGCCTTCCACTAGATGTCAACAGTCTGTAGAACCTTGTCTGATGCCTCTACTGTGAAGTGGGGCCGAAGGAGACAGGAATGAGTCAGGTCTACCATGACCTGCCCATGCTCTGACCATGTGCGTTCACATGAGAGGGAGCTCTGTTCCATCGCACATCTGAAGTCAATGGAATTCTCCGGTTGGAACGTTATTGAAGATTTATGTTAAAAACATCCTAAAGATTGATTCAATACATCGTTTGACATGTTTCTACTGACTGTTACGCGACATTTTGTCTGCTTTTAGTGAACGCGCTTCCTGACTTTGGATTTGTTTACCAAACACGCTAGCAAAAATAGCTATTTGGACATAAATGATGGACATTACCGAACAAAACTAACATTTCTTGTGGAAGTGGGAGTCCTGGGAGTTTATTCCGACGAAGATCAGCAAAGGTAAGTGAAGATTTAGAATGCTTTTTATGAGTTTTGTTGACTGCACAATTTGGCGGGTAACTGTATGGCTTCCTTTTGTTGCCGAACGCTGTTCTCAGATTATTGAATATTGTGCTTTTGCCGTAAAGCTTTTTGAAATCTGACACAGCGGTTGCATTAAGAACAAGTGTATCTTTAATTCTATGTAAAACATGTATCTTTCATCAAAGTTTATGATGAGTATTTATGTTATTTGACGTGGCTCTCTGCAATTTCTCCGGATATTTTGGAGGCATTTCTGAACATGGCGCCAATGTAAACTGAGGTTTTTGGATATAAATATGAACTTTATCGAACAAAACATATATGTATTGTGGAACATGAAGTCCTATGAGTGTCATCTGATGAAGATCATCAAAGATTAGTGATTCATTTTATCTCTATTTCTGCTTTTTGTGACTCCTCTCTTTGGCTGAATTTTTCTGTGACTTGGCGGTGACCTAACATAATCGTTTGTTGTGCTTTCGCTGTAAAGCCTATTTGAAATCGGACACTTTGGTGGGATTAACAACAAGATTACCTTTAAAATGATATAAGACACATGAATGTTTGAGGAATTTTAATTATGAGATTTCTGTTGTTTGTATTTGGCGCCCTGCACTTTCACTGGCTGTTGTCATATCGATCCCGTTAACGGGATTGCAGCCATAAGAAGTTTTAACAATAACTTTTTTTTATTTATTTAGGAGTCAAAATTATTGACACCCATGTTTTCAATATGTTTCAAAACACCACCTTGTGAGGATAATGGCACTGAGCCTTTTTTTGAAATGTTTTATGAGTTGGAGTACACATTGGGAAGGATCTTAGACTGTTCCTCCATACGGAATCCGTCCAGATCCTTGATATCCTTCTTCTGCGCTTATGGACGGCCCTCTTCAATTCAAACCACATGTTTGCAATGGGTTTCAAGTCTGGAGACTGAAATGGCCATTGCAAAATGTTGATTTGCTGAAATTAACCATTTCTTTGTGGATTTTTGTGTGTGCTTGGGGTTACTGTCTTGCTGGAAGATCCACTTGCAGCCAAGTGTCAGCCTCCGGGCAGAGGCAATCAGGTTGTTGGTTAAAATGTCCTGGTACTGGGTAGAGTTCATGATGCGATTGACCTTAACAAGGGCCCCAGGACCAGTGTAAGAAAAATAGCCCCATAACATCAAAGATCCACCACCATATTCTACAGTATGTATGGGATTATTTTCTGCTTATGAATTCTCATTTCGATGCCAAACTCACCACTAGTGCACATGGTCAAAGAGCTCTACTTTCATGTTGAAAAATACAAATCACATTTAAAACCTGTGGTTTGAATTGAAGAGGGCAGTCCATAATCACAGATGAAGGATATCAAGGATCTGGAAGGATTCTGTATGGAGTAATGATCTAAGATTCCTGATGATCTAAGTTCTGCCCACATATTTTCTATAGGGTTGAGGTCCGGGCTTTGTGATGGCCACTCCAATACCTTGACTTTGTTGTCCTTAAGCCATTTTGCAAGTATTCTTGGGGTCATTGTCCATTTGGAAGACCCATTTGCGACCAAGCTTTAACTTCCTGACTGATGTCTTGAGATGTTGCTTCAATATATCCACATCATTTCCCCCCCGCATGATGCCATCTATTTTGTGAAGTGCACTAGTCCCTCCTGCAACAAAGCATCCCCACAACATGATGCTGCCACCCCCGTGCTTCACGGTTGGGATGGTGTTCTTCGGCTTGCAAGCCTCCCCCTTTTTCCTCCAAACATAACGATGGTCATTATGGCCAAGCAGTTCTATTTTGTTTCATCAGACCAGAGGACATTTCTACAAAAAGTACGATATTTGTCCCCATGTGCAGTTGCAAACCGTAGTCTGGCTTTTTTATGGCGGTTTTGGAGCAGTGGCTTCTTCCTTGCTGAGCGGCCTTTCAGGTTATGTCGATATAGTACTCGTTTTACTGTGGATATAGATGCTTTTATACCTGTTTCCTCCAGCATCTTCACAAGGTCCTTTGCTGTTGTTATGGGATTGATTTACACTTTTTGCTCATCTCTAGGAGACAGCGTCTCCTTCCTGAGCGGTATGACGGCTGTGTGGTCCCATGGTGTTTATACTTGCGTACTATTGTTTGTACAGATGAACGTGGTACCTTCAGGCGTTTGGAAATTGCTCCCAAGGATGAACCAGACTCATGGAGGTCTACAAATTGTTTTCTGAGGTCTTTGCTGATTTCTTTTGATTTTCCCATGATGTCAAGCAAGGAGGCACTGAGTTTGAAGGTAGGCCTTGAAATACATCCACAGGTACACCTCCAATTGACTCAAATGATGTCAATTAGCCTATCAGAAGTTTCTAAAGCCATGACATCATTTTCTGGAATTTTCCAAGCTGTTTAAAGGCACAGTCAACTTAGTGTATATAAACTGCTGACCCACTTGAATTGTGATACAGTGAATTATAAGTGAAATAATCTGTCTGTAAACAATTGTTGGAAAAATTACTTGTGTCATGCACAAAGTAGATGACCTAAACGACTAGCCAAAACTATAGTTTGTTAACAAGACATTTGTGGAGTGGTTGAAAAACAAGTTTTAATGACTCCAACCTAAGTATATGTAAACTTCCGACTTCAACTGTACATAAATACTTGTTTTGCAATTTCTCTCCTGTTTCAACTATGCATTTCAGGGGTATTCAGACGATCCTCTGGTGTGTAAGGGGACAGCAGTGGGAGTTGTGTCCTTCAATGATGCAGACTATTGCAACAAGCCAAGAGCACCCAATGTCTACACCAAAATATCAACCTATCTCTGATTTCCAGTAAAAGCCTGAAGGTTGTGGTTAAGAGCGTTGGTTTGAATCCCAGAGTGATAAATCTGTCGATGTGTCGTTGAGCAAGGCAATTAACCCTAGTTGCTCTGGATAAGATTGTCTGCTAAAATGTAAATACAAGCATTTTCCACTGATATGAAGAAGGAAAGGTTATCCTATACACATCTTTAAACAGATAGCTACGTGGCAACGTATGGCTAGAACAACAATGTAACTCTGTTTTCATGAAGGTGACACAATACTCTGAAACAACACCACTGCTTCCTCTGAATGCCAATAGCCTTGGTCACTGTGGTCCATCTACCTGGTTCTGAGTGCTGATAAGCACGGCACTAATGCAGTGCAAAAACTGGTGCACAGCCACTGGAAAACAGACTGAGATGACAATAGCAAGGTCTGATGTATCTAGAGTGTGGTATGGTCACACATAATAAAGCGCTAGTTGTTCATGGTTGGCATGTAGTGGTTACATAGACACACAATGGGGTCACACCCAGGAGGGCATCGACCTCCATGTAAGACACATAGCTTTTGAATGAGGGTGGATTTCCTAGTACAAAACACTCGTGGTTAGTGTTACACATAGTAACAATGCATTGTAATTTTTAAAAATGCAGTACCAGTCAAAAGTTTGGACACACTCCTCATTCAAAGGTTTTTCTTTCTTTTTACTATTTTCTACATTGTAGAATAAAAGTGAAGACATCAAAACTATGAAATAATACATATGGAAACATGTAGTAACCAAAAAGGTCTTAAACAAATTAAAATATATTTTATATTCTTCAAAGTAGCCACCCTTTGCCTTGATGACAGCTTTGCACATTTGGCATTCTCTAAACTACATTCATGAGGTAGTCACCTGGAATGCATTTCAATTAACAGGTGTACCTTGTTAAAATTTAATTTGTGGAATTTCTATCCTTCTTAATGTGTTTGAGCTAATCAGTTGTGTTTACACAAGGTTAGGGGTGGTATACAGAAGATAGCTCTATTTGGTAAAAGAACAAGTCCATATTATGGCAAGAACAGCACAAATTAGCAAAGAGAAATGACAGTCCATCATTACTTTAAGACATGAAGGTCAGTCAATCCAAAAAATTTCAAGAACTTATAAAGTTTCAACAGGACAATGACCCAACACACCTCCAGGCTGTGTAAGGGCTATTTGACCAAGAAGGAGAGTGATGGAGTGCTGCATCAGATGACCTGGCCTCCACAATCACCCGACCTCAACCCAATTGAGATTGTTTGGGATGAGTTGGGCCGCAGAGTGAAGGAAAATCAGCCAACAAGTGCTCAGCATATGTGGGAACTCTTTCAAGACTGTTGGAAAAGCATTCCAGGTGAAGCTGGTTGAGAGAATACCAAGAGTGTGCAAAACTGGCATCATGGCAAATGGTGGCTACTTTGAAGAATCTAAAATATAAAATATATTTTGATTTGTTTAACATTTTTTGGTTAGTAAGGTACATGATTCCATGTGTGTTATTTAATAGTTTTGATTTCTTCACTATTATTCTACAATGAAGAAAATGGTTTTAAAAAATGGTACTGTATATATAATAGATAAATAAAAATTCAACAAAAAATCATTGAATGTGGGAAACCAGTACCATGTCTATACTTTCAACTGGGGACGCTGCACCATCTCTTGGTTGTAAGACTAAATAACTTTCAGAAATATTTCTGACTTTCTTGTCCCCTCTGCTGGATATACCACAGTACCTGAGACACATGGCTGACAAAATGAGTCTACAAGCTTTTCTAAACTACACTGAACAAAAATAGAAAGGCAACATGTAAAGTGTTGGTCTCATGTTTTCATGAGCTGAAATAAAAGATCCCAGAAATGTTCCATATGCACAAAAAGCTTATTTCTCTCAAATGTTTAAATCCCTGTTTGTGAGCGTTTCTCATTTGCCAAGACAATACATCCACCTGACAGGTGTGGCATATCAAGAAGCTGATTAAACAGCGTTATTGTTACACAGGTGCACCTTGTGCTGGGCACAATAAAAGGCCACTCTAAAATGTGCAGTTTTGTCACACAACCCAATGCCACAGATGTCTCAAGTTTGAGAGAGCATGCAATTGACATGCTGACTGCAGGAATGTCCATCAGAGCTTTTGCCAGAGAATTTAATGCTAATTTCTTTACCAATGTCATTTTAGATAATTTGGCAGTATGTCCAACTGGCCTCACAATCAGACCACGTGTAACCACGCCAGGCCAGGACATCCACATATGGCTTCTTCACATGGGGGATCATCTGAGACCAGCCACCCAAACAGCTGATAAAACTGAGGAGAATGTTTGTAAAAAAGACCTTTTGTTGGGGAAAAGTATTTCTGATTGGCTGGGCCTGGCCTATGCCCTCACAGGTGAAACTCATAGATTAGGGCCTAATTTTATTTCAGTTGACTCAGTAAAATCATTGAAATTGTTGCATGTTGCGTTTATATTTTTGTTCAGTATAAATACAAACATTACAGTAATATTGCTGTAAATGAGAATGTGTTCTCAGTCAACTTACCTGGTAAAATAAATCAATAAAAAGCATGAATCCTATCTGGAATTACAATTACTTTAAGCCATTTTTCAAGTGAAAATTTGTTTGATCAAAGAAAGTCAACTAAAATCTATATTATATCAGGGCTGTTATCCCAGCAAATATTAACAGTCACAATGTGGTGGATGATCTAGGGCAATAAGTATCAGGAATCAAAGTAAGACCCAGATGCAGACTGTCAAAGTAACAATATTTAATGTTCCAACAGGGACAAGCAGAAGACAGGTCAAGGCAGGCAGAGGTCGGTAATCCAGAGGAAGGCAGAGGTACAGGTCGGCGGTCAGGCAGGCGGGCACAGAGTCCAGAATACAGGCAAGGGTCAAAACCGGGAGGACTAGCAAAGAGAAATAGAAAACAGGCGCAAGGAAAACCACTGGTAAACTTGAAACATACAAGACGAACTGGCCCAGAGAGCCAGGAAACACAGGGATAAACACATAGGAGAAAACAAGCAACACCTGGAGGGGGTGGCGACAATAACAAGACAGGTGAAACAGATCAGGGTGTGACAATAAGAGGTGTCAATTGATAGTACGTAAGGAAAGTTCACACTCTGATAGGTGAGATCCTGTGAAGCTAGCAGGTGGTACATCCTGTGAAGAAGTTCATAGAGACACTCAACACTTCTAAACCCACCAGTCTGAGAAGACAAAGACCCCATCACACTCTCTCTTACACTCTCTCAAACACGTTCTCAGACACGCTCTTTGAAAACATGGCTGCCACATCTCTCCTGCTCCTGTTCATCACACTCTGACCTGCTCCAGGGCTCACAGGTAAGACCAAACTTCACCTTTGACGTCTACACACTCTTGGGTGAGAGGGAAGCAGAGAGAGAAACTTTTTACCTTCTCACCTTTGTCTATTCTCTAGAACAGCAAATGGATGTAAGGGATATAGACACACAGAAGGTCTTCTTTCTGGTTTTACAAGGTAACCTGACAATTATGGTACACCGAATCAATTCGTTGTATGGTAAAGAGTAGAACAATTGATGTGATGAAAAATAAATGAACATCTTGTATCAATGTGATAGCCAACCACTGCTTACATTTCATTAGGGCAAATCTCTCTGTCCCAGCCTACCAAGACTCGGACATAGTGAATGTGAATGGAGCAGAAGCCAGATGCCACTCCAAACCCTACATCAGTGTTACTCACTATATTTTTGTAAGTGGGCCACTTTTGGTTGAGACAATCATTCAGAGGACCGCACAGATCTTCAAAAAATTGTCACTTTTAGCACACACTGCTTCAGAAGTGTGACACAAGGCTCCAGAAATGGGTAACACCTGATCTTAGTTCACCTTGCAATGTGTCATTTGCCTGCAGCTCCACTATCTCACTCTCTATTCCAGCACGGTCAGGACAGAGGGCTGTGATAACTGGGGTCAGAGATGGCACATGAAAGGGGTTCTCAATGAAGTTGGAATAACTCCTTGTACTCCATGATATCCTTGAATCTTGACTCAAACTCCAACTTCAACTCTTCCCACACACACACACACACACACAAATTCATCATAGCTGTTGCAGTATGTCTGGGTTGGATGTGGTGACTGCTCTTAGTTTTGGGAAATGAACAAACTGTCTGTCAGGTATGAACAGTGTGGTGATTTCCTTTTGAAATTCTGTGACCACACACAGCATTTTGCCCGGAGGTTTATCTTTCCCTGGGAGCTGGAGCTGTGTTCAGGTGGCAGGTGACGTCAGTTAAAAAGCCAGCTTTAATATCCACTGCGGATCAACCAGCTTTGGCTCCTCTCTCCCCTTGCTTGCAACAAATTCACAGATTTGAGGGAGGAGAGAAATCATTCCAAAACTAGTTGAGTATCTGCAGCATCAGCATTTGTGGGTTCGATTACAGGCTCAAAACGGCCAGAAAAAGTAATTTCTTCTGAAACTCGTCCGTCTATTCTTGTTCTGAGAAATGAAGGCTAATCCATGCGAGAAACTGATGATCTCGTACAATGAGGTGTACCACTCCCTTCACAGAACAGCGCAAACTGGCTCTAACCAGAATAGAAAGAGTGGGAGGCCCCGGTGCACAACTGAGCAAGAGGACAAGTACATTAATGTCCAGTTTGAGAAAAAGACGCTTAATGTCCTCAACTGGCAGCTTCATTAAATAGTACCCGCAAAACACCAGTCTCAACGTCAACAGTGAAGAGGCGACTCCGGGATGCTGGCCTTCTAGGCAGAGTTGCAAAGAAAAAGGCATATCTCAGACTGGCCAAGAAAAAGAACACAGACACTGGACAGAGGAACTCTGCCTAGAAGGCCAGCATCCCGGAGTCACTGTTGACATTGAGACTGGTGTTAAGTAAAAAGCAGCAGTAAAATAACAATATGTAGGTAGAGTTAGTGACTATGCATATGTAACCCTCTCACCAGGCTCGAATTTGACTCTCACGATATTAACTTACGTAGAGTATCTCAACAGCATGGTATGTTAGGTGAGAAGGACATCTCCAATAAGAATCCCTATTGTAAACTATCTAGGGTGAAGACAAATAGGGTATTAATTTCAGATGGAATGAGTATAGATTTTTGTTATTGTACAAGGATATACTTTCCCATGCATTAAATTGAAACAGTAAATGACTCCACCAAGGCAACATACATAAGGTTCCAAATGTGTATTACATTTTCAAAGCACCACGTCAAAATAAAAAAAATATTATTTTATTTCAAGCTTGTTTAACCTGTTAGAGCGCGTTGGAGCTAAAAAAAATGACGACACACATAAAGTCCCGAAGCACCTCACGTAGTGGGAACATGAACTCGTTAATCTTTCCCAAGCAATTCTCTCTCGGTGTCACACGATGCTAGGCTAACCTCAAGGCTGTCAAATACCTCCATGATGAGACGGTAGAGTCAGTCTTTACTAAGTCTTTCTTAACAAAATTATAACAGCTCTTATAAAATCTGTATTTCCCTTAAACTCGATAGGTATGGGTTTTGTTCTATTTTAAGTCTTTTATCATTTTTCTTCAACAGTCGTAATGTCCATCCTTTTCTCAACTTCTCTCCCTCCCTTTTTTCCCCAGGCCTCCTGTCAACCAGGTCAATTCCCATTGGCCACAATTTAACAAGCGACCTTATTGGTCAAAACTTAATCTTAAAAGTAAACCAACCTATTCACTTATACATAAAATAAATGCATTAACATTACAATTCGGGAGCAATTCAATCACCTTTTAAATATAATACCAATTAATTATAACAAATAAACTCAATACTTGGTTCTAACAAGGGTATTACACATAGATAATAAACAGACTAGCTGCAGTGTAAAAGAGGGGTTTGGGTAGCCCTTTGATTAGCTGTTCAGGAGTCTTATGGCTTGGGGGTAGAAGCTGTTAAGAAGCCTTTTGGACCTAGACTTGGCACTCCGGTACCACTTGTCGTGCGGTAGCAGAGAGAACAGTCTATGACTAGGGTGGCTGGAGTCTGACAATTTTGACCATTGTTAGGGCCTTCCTCTGACACCGCCTGGCATAGAGGTCCTGGATAGAAGGACGCCTGGCTCCAGTGATGTACTGGGCCGTACGCACTACCCTCTGTAGTGCCTTGCGTTGGAAGCTGAGCAGTTGCCATACCAGGCAGCAACGCAACCAGTCAAGATGCTCTCGATGGTGCAGCTGTAAAACCATTTGAGGATCTGAGGACACATGCCAAATCTTTTCAGTCTCCTGAGGAGGAATATGTTTTGTCGTGCCCTCTTCACGACTGTCTTTGTGTGCTTGGACCATGTTAGTTTGTTGGTGATGTGGACCCCAAGGAACTTGAAGCTCCCAACCTGCTCCACTACAGCCCTGTCGATAAGAATGGGGGCATGCTCGGTCCTCCTCTTCCTGTAGTCCACAATCATCTCCTTTGTCTTGATCACGTTGAGGGAGAGGTTGTTGTCCTGGCACCACACGCCCAGGTCTCTGACCTCCTCTCTATAGGCTGTCTCATCGTTGTCGGTGATCACTGTTGTGTCATGGGCAAACTTGATGATGGTGTTGGAGTCGTGCCTGGCCATGCAGTCATGAGTGAACAGGGTGTACAGGAGGTGACTGAGCACGCACCCCTGAGGGGCCCCTGTGTTGAGGATCAGTATGGCGGATGTGTTGATACCTACCCTTACCCACATGGGGTGGCCCGTCAGGAAGTCCAGGATCCAGTTGCAGAGGGAGGTGTTTAGTCCCAGGGTCCTTAGCTTAGTGATGAGCTGTGAGGGCACTATGGTGTTGAACTCTGAGCTGTAGTCAATGAATAGCATTCTCTCACAGGTGTTCCTTTTGTCCAGGTGGGAAAGGGCAGTGTTGAGTGCAATAGACTGCATCTGTGGATCTGTTGGTGCGGTATGCGAATTGGAGTGGGTCTAGGGTTTCTGGGATAATGGTGTTGATGTGAGCCATTACCAGCCTTTCAAAGTCTTCATAGCTACAGATGTGAGTGCTATGGGTCAGTAGTCATTTAGGCAGGTTACCTTATTGTTCTTGGGCACAGGGACTATGGTGGTCTGCTAGAAACATGTTGGTATTACAGACTCAGTCAGGGGCATGTTAAAAATGTCAGCAAGACACTTGCCAGTTGTTCAGCGCATGCTCGCTGTACACGTCCTGGTAATACGTTTGTTAGAGACATCCTGTACCTCATCGCCGACTTCCACCTCATCGCCGACTTCAACCAGGTATGCTCCCAGGTAGGATGCCAGGTGGCGCTCCTACGGGGGGGGGGGTACTGTCACACCCTGATCTGTTTCACCTGTCTTTGGGATTGTCTCCACCCCTCTCCAGGGGTCACCCATCTCCATTATTCCCTGTGTATTTATACCTGTGTTCTGTTTGTCTGTTGCCAGTTCGTCTTGTTTGTCAAGCCAACCAGCATTTTTGTGTCAGCTCCTGCTTTTCCCTAGTCTTTCTTCTCTCTTTTCTCCTCCTAGTTTTTGATCCTTACCTGTCTTAACCTTGTACCCACCCACCTGACCACTCTGCCTGTCCTTGACCCTGAGCCTGCCTGCCGTCCTGTACCATTGCCCCTGTTGCTGAAATAAACATTGTTACTTCGACACTGTCTGCATCTGGGTCTTACCTTGATACGAGATAGTACGAACTGGCCATGACAGACCCGGGCCAGCTGCGCGACGCCATCTCCACCCAAGGAGCCACCATCAGTATGCATGAGGAATTGCTTCGTGGCCTTGTGGAGGTCGTCCAAACGTTGGCTGAACGCCATGCCCGGGCGTTGGACAGTTGCTGGAGCAATTCCAAGGGTTGTCTAGGAGTCCGCCTACCACGGTAGTAACCCCACAGCTCCTCAGCTGCTAGCAGCGCCTCTCACCTGACACTGACAGATTCTTTTGATTTAGATAGATTGGTTCCTATTTTGCCCATTTCTCTTCCCTGCCGGGAAAAGACATAGATGATGGACAATCTATTCCTAGTATTAACTAAATGTCTGTCTCTTACCAACTGAATCCTGTTGTGAATGGAGTTTGGCCGTTTTAAATTGTGTACATTGTGAAATAAAATAAGCATATTTTTGTAGGTATCTAGAGTGGTGTGGCCACACAATGTTAACGTCTAGTTGTTCATGGTTGGCATGTAGGCACACAATGGGGTCAAAGAAAGGAGGGCATCGACCATGTAAGACAAATAGCTCTTGTCTTGAATGAGGGAGAAAGCATAGACTTTATAAATAGGTAATAACAGGGGATAAGCTGGTGGAATTCTCTGATGTTATGTAAAATACGCTCGGTTAATGTTGCACAATGCATAGTAGGAGGGGAGAATCACTGAATGTGGGACACCAGCACCATGTTGATTCTTTCCACTGGGGACGCTGCATAATCTCTTGGATGTAAGACTGGATAACTTTCAGAAATATTTCTGACTCTCTTGTCCCCTCTGCTGGATATACTACAGTAGCTGAGACACATGGCTGACAAAATGAGTCTACAAGCATTTCTAAACTAAATGCAAGCATTACAGTGATATTAAACCATGAATACTATCTGGAATTACAATTACTTTAAGACATTTTTTCAAGTGAAAAAGTAGTGATTAAAACAGTCCATCTGTTTGATCAAAGAAAGTTAACTAATAGTACAATTAGGTAGGAAAAGATATTATAATCCTCTGGCTGTTTTCCAGCAAATATTAAGTCACAATGTGGTAGATGATCTAGGCCTATAAGAGGTGTCAATTGATAGTACGTAAGGAAAGTTCACACTCTGATAGGTGAGATCCTGTGAAGCTAGCAGGTGGTACATCCTGTGAAGAAGTTCATAGAGACACTCAACACTTCTAAACCCACCAGTCTGAGAAGACAAAGACCCCATCATAATCTCTCTTACACTCTCTCAAACACGTTCTCAGACACGCTCTTTGACAACATGGCTGCCACATCTCTCCTGCTCCTGTTCATCACTCTCCTGCCTGCTCCAGGGCTCACAGGTAAGACCAAACTTCACCTTTGAAGTCTACACACTCTTGGGTCAGAGGGCAGCAGAGTGGGACATTTGACCTTCTATTCTCTAGAACAGCAAAAGGACTCTAGTGACATAGACACACAGAAGGTCTTCTTTCTGGTTTTACAATGTAACCTGACAATTATGGTACAATTAATAATTTAGTTGTATTGTAAAGTATAGTAAACGCACAAATATGGAAAACCTTGTGCCGAAATACATTTGAAAATATTTTGGTTTCCAGCGAGACAGTCTTTAAACAAATATGAATTGAACTGAAAAGGAGAAGAACCAAAGAAACTAAACGTGAAGGGGGTGAACGATGGGAAGTTCTTGACTTTTGATTCCCTTAAAATCATTCTCAATTTTTCTTTATTATGAAATGTAAATGTGATGTAATGTATGGTATTGATGTTGAATGAGAAAAAAAATTTAAGCAAGAAAAATACAAATAACACTTTTTAAAAGTAAAGCGCAGAATCCAGGCTGTATCACAACAGGCCGTGATTGAGTCCCATAGGGCGGCGCACAATTGGCCCAGCATCGTCCGGGTTTGGCCAGTGTTGGCCGTCATTGTAAATACGAATTTGTTCTTAACTGACTTGCCTAGTTAAATAAAGCTTAAATTTAAAAAGGATATACTCTACCGTTCAAAAGTTTGGGGTCACTTAGAAATATCCTTGTTTTTGAAAGAAAAGCGATTAAAAAAAAATATATATATATATACATTTTAAATCATTTAAAATAACATCAAATTGATCAGAAATACAGTGTAGACATTTAATGTTGTAAATTACTTTTAATTTCCTTAAAATCATTCTCAATCTCTTTATCAAATGTAAATGTGATAATCTATTGTATTGATGTTGAATGAGAAATATTTTTAAAGCAATAAAAATGAAAAAATAATAAAGTAATAAAAACACAATTTTAAAAAGTAAAGCGCAGAATCCAGGCTGTATCACAACCGGCCATGATTGGGAGTCCCATAGGGCGGCGCACAATTGGCCCAGCGTCGTCCAGGTTTGGCCGTTCTAGGCCGTCATTGTAAATAAGAATTTGTTCTTAACTGACTTGCCTAGTTAAATAAAGCTTAAATTTAAAAAAATATATACTCTACCGTTCAAAAGATTGGGGCCACTTAGAACTGTCCTTGTTTTTGAAAGAAAAGCGTTTTTTTTTGTCCTTTTAAAATAACATAAAATTGATCAGAAATACAGTGTAGACATTGTTAATGTTGTAAATGACTATTTTCGCTGGAAACGGCCTATCTACATAGGCGTACAGAGGCCCATTATCAGCAACCATCACTCCTGTGTTCCAAAGGCACGTTGTGTTAGCTAATCCAAGTTTATCATTTTAAAAGGCTAATTGCTCATTAGAAAACCCTTTTGCAATTATGTTAGCACAGCTGAAAACTGTTGTCCTGATTTAAAGAAGCAATAAAACTGGCCTTCTTTAGACTAGTATCTAGAGTATCTAGAGCATCAGCATTTGTGGGTTCGATTACAGGCTAAAATGGCCAGAAACAAAGCACTTTCTTATGAAACTCGTCAGTCTATTCTTGTTCTGCAAAATGAAGGCTATTCCATGCAAGAAATTGCCAAGAAACTGAAGATCTCGTACAATGCTGTGTACTACTCCCTTCACAGAACAGCGCAAACTGTCTCTAACCAGAATAGAAAGAGGAGTGGGAGGCCCTGGTGCACAAATGAGCAAGAGGACAAGTACATTACTGTCCAGTTTGAGAAAGAGACGCCTCAAGTCCTCAACTGGCAGCTTCATTAAATAGTACCTGCAAAACACCAGTCTCAATGTCAACAGAGAAGAGGCGACTCCGGGATGCTGGCTTTCTAGGCAGAGTTGCAAAGAAAAAGCCATATCTCAGACTGGCCAATAAAAAGAAAATATTAAGATGGGCAAAAGAACACAGACACTGTACAGAGGAAGATTGGGAAAAAAGTGTTATGGACATACGAATCTAAGTTTGAGGTGTTTGGATCACAAAGAAGAACATTCGTTAGACGCAGAAAAAATGAAAAGATGCTGGAGGAGTGCATGACTCCATCTGTCAAGCATGGTGGAGGCAATGTGATGGTCTGGGGGTGCTTTGGTGGTGGTAAAGTGTGATATTTGTACAGGGTAAAAGGGATCTTAAAGAAGGAGGGCTGTCACTCCATTTTTCAACGCTTAATTGGAGCCAATTTCCTCCTACAACAGGACAATGACCCAAAGCACAGCTCCAAACTATGCAAGAACTATTTAGGGAACAAGCAGTCAGCTGGTATTCTGTCTATAATGGAGTGGCCGGCACAGTCACCGGATCTCAACCCTATTGAGCTGTTGTGGGAGCAGCTTGACCGTATGGTACGCAAGAAGTGCCCATCAAGCCAATCCAACTTGTGGGAGGTGCTTCAGGAAGCATGGGGTGAAATCTCTTCAGATTACCTCAACAAATTGACAACTAGAATGCCAAAGGTCTGCAAGGCTGTAATTGCTGCAAATGGAGGATTCTTTGACGAAAGCAAAGTTTGAAAGACACAATTATTATTTCAATTAAAAATCATTATTTATAACCTTGTCAACGTCTTGACTATATTTCCTATTCATTTTGCAACTAATTTCATGGATGCTTAAATGTAAAACAAGGACATTTCTAAGTGTCCCAAACTTTTGAATGGTAGTGTAAATATATTTTTTAAATGTCATGAAAAATAATTAAATATCTTGTATCGAAGTGATAGCCTACCACTACCTACGTTTCATTTAGACAAATCTCTCTGTCCCAGCCCACCAGGACTCTGGGATAGTGAATGGAGCAGAAGCCAGACGCCACTCCAAACCCTACATGGTCTCTGTACAAGCAAAGAAGTCACACATCTGTGGAGGGTTCCTCGTGTCTGAGAGCTTTGTCATGACAGCCGCCCACTGCTACAAATGGTAATTGTGTTTTACTCTTATCCTATTGAACTATTTATGTAAGAAAATGAAATCTACAACTTCAACTACTCACACCTAAAAGTCATAAATAATTCTGTGGTATCTGTTAAAAATTGCAGATTTGTTTTATGCTGTAGAATGTTCTGTTTGCTTAGCTGCTCAGTAAGTATACTGTGGTTTCCTCTTCGTAGGGCTGTGAATCTGACGGTTGTGGTTGGTGCTCATGACATTACAAGACAGGAAAGTTCTTCTTACAGGATTGATGTGAAATATTACCACATACATCCTGGTTACAATGCTAGGAGATTGGAGAACGACATCATGCTGTTGCAGGTACATGACAGAGGAAGTATGCACAATGTGAGAATGTCTCTTAGCTTAGCACCCCATTCCCCAAATAATAAATGCCAAATGTACTGTTATAAATAAGATATCTACATGTATTAACATTTCATTTTTTTTCAAACGAGGTGTGATTTACATCTACATTTTAGTCATTTAGCAGATGCTCTTATGCAGACTAACTTACAATATTGAGTGCAAACATCTTCATTTTTTTTGTACTGGTCCTCCCTGGCAATCGAACCCACAACTTTGGCAACTTACAAGCGCCATGCTCAACCAACTGAGCCACACAAGACCCATAGTCATGTATGAAAACCTTTGACCATGTGCGTACATAGTGGCCTATTGATGTTGCATAATATATCCTCTAGCTTATTAGAAAACCTAACTACAGTCATGTGCTCTAACTGTAGCTTGTCAAAACGACCCCGAAGAGCAAAGCTGTGCAGCAGATCCCTCTCCCTAAGAAAGACCAGGACATCAAGGCCAAATCTTTCTGTACCGTGGCAGGGTGGGGTGCCACAGAAACAGGGGGCACTGCAAACCCACGCCTTCTGGAGGTGAATGTCACCGTTGTAGACAGACGTTCCTGCCAGAGATCTTGGGGGAACACTGCCACCATAACCCCGTCTCTGATATGTGCCGGTGGTACCGCTGCTGATTATAAGGGTTTTTGCCAGGTATGGTCATAGAATGTAGTTAAAGGGCAACCTCACCACTTTTAAACCTCATTTTCATTATCACCAGCACAATACCAGTTTGAACATGGCGCATTTCAACACTTTGTAGAAAAAGTTTAAAAGTTCTACCCAATGACAACATCAAAAATTAAAACATTTTCAGTCACTATGTGATTTGTGGCGACATGGGGAGGAAGGAAATACCCTCCCTTGGCCTAGAAACTCGTTGCAGGTCTTGAAAATAATTTTAACCACAGATCCTACAAATGCGTTTTCACAGATGAACAGATTATTTCCAAAACGCTACATCCACAAATGTTTTTCACATTTGTGTTTTTTTCCATCAGAAATGATTGCTTATGGGTACCTTCATGTGTGTGTAAAATATTTATATTCACGTTCACAGAGTCCACCTGTGGTAAATTCAATTGATTGGACATGATTTAGAAAGGCACACACCTGTCTATATAAGGTCCCACACTTGACAGTGCATGTCAGGGCAAAAACCAAGCCATGAGGATGAGTTAATTGTCCGTAGAGCTGCGAGACAGGATTATGTCAAGGCACAGATCTGGGGAAAGGTGCCAAAAAATGTATGCATTACAGTGGCCTCTATCATTCTTAAATGGAAGAAGTTTGAAACCCCCAAGACTCTTCCTAAAGCTGGCCGCCGAGCCAAACTGAGCAATCGGGGGAGTAGGGCCTTGGTCTTGGAGGAGACCAAGAACCCGATGGTCACTCTGACAGAGCTCTAGAGTTCCGCTGTTGAGATGGGAGAACCTTCCAGAAAGCCAACCATCTCTGCAGCACTTCACCAATCAGGCTTTTATAGAAGAGTGGCCACTCCTCAGCAAAAGGCGCATGACAGCCTGCTTGGAGTTTGTCAAAAGGCACCTAAAGGACTCTCAGATTATGAGAAACAAGATTATATTGTCTGATGAAACCAAAATTGAACTCTTTGGCCTGAATGCCAAGAGTCACTTTTAGAGGAGACCTGGCACCATCCCTACGATGAAGCATGGTGTTGGCAGCATAATGCTGTGGGGATGTTTTTCAGCGACAGGGACTGGGAGACTAGTCAGGATCGAGGCAAAGATGAACGGAGCAAAGTACAGAGAGATCCTTGATGAAAACCTGCTCCAGAATGCTCAGGAACTCAGACTGGGGGTGAAGGTTCATGATCGAACATCTCTGGAGACCTGAAAATAGCTGTGCAAATCAAATCAAAAACTTTATTTGCCACATGCTCCGAATACAACAAGTGTAGACTTTAACGTGAAATGCTTACTAACAAGCCCTTAACCAACAGTGCAGTTCAAGAAGAAGAAAATATTTACCAAGTAGGCTAAAAGAAAAAGTAGTAATAAAAAGTAACACAATAACGAGGTTATATACAGGGGGCACCGGTACCGAGTCAGTGTGCAGGGGTACAGGCTAGTTGAGGTAATCTGTACATGTAGGTGGGGGCGAAGTAACTACCGTAATTGCTGGACTATTAAGCGCACCTGAATATAAGCCGTACCCACTGAATTTTTTAAAAATATGTATTTTGTACATAAATAAACCGCACATGTCTATAAGCCGCAAGTGCCTACCGGTACATTGAAACAAATGAACTTTACACAGCCTTTAAACGAAACACGGCTTGTAACAAAAATAAATAGGCTTTTAAACAAAACACGGCTTGTAACAAAAATAAATAGGCTTTAACGAAACACGGCTTGTAACAAAAATAAAAAAAATAGCAGTAAACAGTAGCCTACCAAGAAAGTCAAACTTCATTGCGGTGGCGATTGTTTTGGCTTTCAGTCGGATCTGCACAGTTGAAACACCTCGGCCGTCTGCTCTCTGTGTCCCAGTCTTCAAGCTCATTTTCTAGTTCGGGCCATCTGCTTTTCTTCTCTGAAAGTTTTTGTTGTCTTTTTGCACTGAATCAGTTCCTCACGCTGCTGTTTCCAACGTCTTATCATCGACTCATTAAGGCCAAGCTCCCGTGCAGCAGCTCTATTTCCTTTTCCAACAGCCAGATCGATCGCCTTCAACTTGAAAGCTGCATCATATGCATTTCTCCGTGTCTTTGCCATGATGAGGGTGACAAAATGACTACCGTAATCAGAATGATGGGAAGTTTGAGCGCGCTCGATTTACGTCACATTATGTGACGGTGCTCAGTTTTTTGGCGGCGTGAATCTTGTGGGAAAAAAATAAATAAAAAAAATTAGCTGCGTCGTATAAACCGCGAGGTTCATAGCGTGGGAAAAAAGTAGCGGCTTATAGTCCGGAAATTATGGTATGCATAGGTAACAAACAAACAGGGAGTAGCAGCAGTGTACAAGAGAGGGGGGGTTCATTTGTATTAATTGTTCAGCAGTCTAATGGCTTAGGGTAGAAGCTGTTGATGAGCCTTTTGGTCCTAGACTTAAGGTAGCAAAGAAAACAGTCTATAACTTTGGTGACAGGAGTCTGACAATTTTATGGGCTTTCCTCTGACACCGCCGAGTATAGAGGTCCTGTATGGCAGGAAGCTTGGCCCCAGTGATGTATTGGGCCGTTTGCACTACCCTCTGTAGTGCCTTGCGGTCGGAGGCCGAGCAGTTGCCATACCAGGCAGTGATGCAACCAGTCAGGATGATCTCGATGGTGCAGCTGTAGAACCATTTGAGGATCTGAGGACCCATGCCAAATATTTTCAGTCTCCTGAGGGGGAATAGGTTTTGTCGTGTCCTCTTCACGACTGTCTTGGTGTGCTTGGACCATGATAGATCGTTGGTGATGTGGACACAAAGAAACTTGAAACTCTCGACCCGCTCCACTACAGCCCCATCGATGTTAATGGGGGCCTGTACGGCCTGCCTTTTCATGTATTCCAAGATCAGCTCCTTTGTCTTGCTCACATTGAGGGAGAGGTTGTTGTCCTAGCACCACACTGTCAGTTCTCTGACCTCCTCTCTATAGGCTGTCTCATCGTTGTCGGTGATCAGGCCTACCACTGGTGTGTCGTCAGCAAACTTAATGATGGTGTTGTAGTTGTTTTTGGCCATGCAGTCGTGGGTGAACAGGGAGTACAGGAGGGGACTAAGTACACACCCCTGAGGGGCCCCAGTGTTGAGGATCAGCGTGGCAGACGTATTGTTGCCTACTCTTACCAGCTGGGGGCGGCCTGTCATGAAGTCCAGGATCCAGTTGCAGAGGGAGGTGTTTAGTCCCGGAGTCCTTAGCTTAGTGATGAGCTTTGTGGGCACTATGGTGTTGAACGCTGAGCTGTAGTCGATGAACAGCATTGTCAGATACAGTTGAAGTCGGAAGTTTACATACACCTTAGCCAAATACATTTAAACTCAGTTTTTCACAATTCCTGACGTTTAATCCTGGGTTTCTGTAATAGTTTAAGCTATGATAGCTAATTTACTCTTAAAATATTTACAGCAACGCTCCCCATCCAACCTGACAGAGCTTGAGAGGATTTGCCAAGAAGAATGAGAGAAACTCCCGAAATAGAGGTGTGCCAAGCTTGTAGTGTTATACCCAAGAAGAATCGATGCGGTAATCGCTGCCAAAGGTGCTTCAAGAAAGTACTGAGTAAAGGGTCTGAATACTTATGTAAATGTGATATTTAATTTTATATAAATTATTAAAAATGTCCAAAAAACTGTTTTTGCTTTGTCATTATGGAATATTGTATGTGGATTGATGAGGGAAAAAACTATTTTAAATCAGTTTTACAATAAGGTTGTAACGTAACAAAATGTGTAAAAAGTCAAGGGGTCTGAATACTTTCCGAAGGCACTGTATGTCTGTTATTGAACAACCCCATGCATTGATTAGATAGTGAAACAACACAACAATCTCTTTGATAATTTCTTTAAACAATAAAAGCTAATTTACCAACATTTCTGAAATTGGATATGCAGCGTTTTGGAATGAAACTCTTCATATTTAAACACTGGTTTGGTGCTGGAGATAATGAGGTTGAAAAGTGTTGGAATTGCCCTTTAATTCTGATAATGCATTAATAATAAAGATGTGATTTGCTTTGCAAATGTAGAGTAAGTTTGTTTTTTCCCTCCATTGTTTCAACTATCATTGCAGGGAGATTCCGGAGGTCCTCTGGTGTGTAAGGGGACAGCAGTAGGAGTTGTGTCATTCAACCAGCAAGGAAACTGCAATGAGCCACAGAAGCCCAACGTCTACACCAAAATATCCAAGTATCTTTCCTGGATCAAGTCTATCATTAAGTATTAAGGAATGAGACATTAACTGAGTGACAAATATATATCATTGTATCAAACAATAAAGGCTGTCCATTCTTCAATGAGCTCTGTACCGTGTGTGTGTGTATGCTCGAGTAGGATAGAGTGTATATGCATGCACGTGTATGTTTGTATTTTAGTTCATTTCCAGTAACAGCCTCAAGTCATTTGCATTTGGATTACTGTTACAATGCTATTTGGGGTGTTAATTGGATTAATTCCGACATTTATTGATTTGTTGTGTTTTTATTTTATTCAATTTGTGTACTTGTTTGACATTTTATTGCATTGTTAGGAGCTAGTAACATAAGCTTTTTGCTGCATGCGCTATAACATCTGCTAAACTGCGTACATAACCAATAAACGTTTGATTTGAGTATACATCTTCAGACAGCTAGCTCTTCTCGCCTCTTCAGCGGTCATCACCAAACACCACCCCCCCCCCCACATGGAAACGTGTGGTCAAGACAACAGAGTAGCTCGTTTCATAAAGCTGTCACAATGCTTTGAAACCACAACACAGCTTCTGTTTTCAGACCAGAGGACGTGGTGATCACTGTGGTGTCTGTCTGTCTCTGTCTTCAGAAAGTATTCATACCCCTTGATTTATTTCACATTTTGTTGTTGCAGCCTGAATTCAAAAGGGATTGAATATATTTTTTTGCCTCACCCATCTACACACAATATCCCATAATCCCAAAGGGAAAACATGTTTTAGAAATGTGTACAAATGTATTGAAAATGATATACAGAAATATCTAATTTACATAAGTATTCACACCCCTGAGTCAATACTTTGTAGAAGCACCTTTGGCAACGATTACAGCTGAGAGTTTTTCTGGGTCTCTAAGAGTTTTCCACACTTGGATTGTGCAACATTTGCCCATAATATTTTTCAAAATTCTTCAAGCTCTGTCAAATTGGTTGTTGAACATTGTTAGACAACCATTTTCAGGTCTTGCTAAGATTTTAAAGTAGATTTAAGTCAAAACTGTAACTCGGCCACATTCACTGTCTTCTTGGTAACTCCAGTGTAGATTTGGCCTTGTGTTTTAGGTTATATTCCTCCTGAAGGGTGAATTAATTTCCCAGTGTCTGATGGAAAGCTGACTGAACCAGGTTTTCGTCTAGGATTTAGTAGTCAGGACAAAAAGTGAATTGCTTTGCCACATTTTTTGCAGTATTACTTTAGTGCCAAACGAAGCATTGTGTTTAGTGCCAGATCAGAGGCAGTAGGGAAGACCAGGGATGTTCTCTTGATACGTGTGTGAATTGGACCATTTTCCTGTCCTGCTAAGCATTCGAAATGTTACAAGTACTTGGGGGAGTCAGGGAAAATGTATGGAGTAAAAAGTACATTCTTTTCTTTAGGAATGTAGTGAAGTAAAACTTGTCAAAAATATAAATAGTAAAGTACAGATACACCCAAAAAAAGGTTCAATTTCAATGAGCACAACACAACTTCCTCTTACACTAACATTACATTTTAAAATGTGATTTACTGTTGTTTCTACAGTGACTAGAAAGGTATGGCCCTTTCGTAGTTTACATGTCGTTCTGAATAGGTGCACTGTGTAGGCCTATCTCAACTAGTTTTACATTGTAAGAAGATATGCCCCCCCCCCCCTATTCCTCTAGTGCAGGACCACTGAGAGTGGCAAGGTCTTATGACCGTCACTGTGTCTTTCAAAGCATCAAGAATGTCGTCAGCCTTTGTAAACCACCGGTTGTTCATAGTTGGCATGGTAACACAGGAGAGCATCAACCAAGAGAAGACAAGGCTCTTGCATGAGAGGGAGTTGACCTATATGAGGTAAATGCAGCACTGCATGCAACTATGAGTATTCATACACTCTAAATTACCACCAGCCAATCATATACAAACAGTATAAGGTCATCAACACGACAACAAGGAGGATTGGCAACATTAAAGTGACACTAATAATCAGTGTGTCACATATATGGTCCCCATAATAACCCTCCACCTATTCATATGCAGAAGGGCCGACAGAGTTATGGTAAATGCAGAAAACACATACCTTGGCTTTACAGGAAAACCATACAAGGATCGATAGAAACATCATAGATAGTCATCATAGAAGTGAAACCACAGCTGTCCTCAGATCGACCATCTTGTGTATACAAGGGGCCTAGGGTGAATCAGGTATTCCTGACAAGCCCTCCAAGCAAGATGCACACCACAAACAAACTACTTACTGTTCCCCTGACCTATCTGGGTAATTCTCTCTCCTGAACTTGATGGGAACACATCAATGAGATCTGAACAAATGCCTATTACCTTACCGTTTAATTCATTGTGGCCACTTTTACTATCTCATCAATGGGAAAAAAGCACAGAAGAATACCCTGCAGTACCATCTCTGTCAGATACAATGTGGAACACAAATGCAACCAACTATGAAGATGTTGACACTGGTAATGACATCATGATTCTGAAGGTAGGCCTATAGTGACATATTTGTATCAATAGAATTTGTCTTTATATTATTATTTACACTATTACTAAGTGTACATCCTAACAGGTCATACGCATTCATCAGTAATTGCTAATACTACAGATTCCCACGTTTTGGCCTACACATGTGTTTCAAGCTGTCTAAGAAGGCTAAATCAAGCAAAGCTGTGAAAACAGGGAAAATTCTAGGACCAAGTCATCAAACCCAACACCAAGTGCCTTGTTGATGACCTTCAAGTGGTGGACATGACTACCATTGTCCTGAATGTCTGCCAGAAGGAGTGGCGTAAACTTCCTCTCAAGGTCATCTGTACAGGTGAATACCTGACCAAGAACGGCTTTCGTCAGTTTTGTTTAACTCCTAAAAAATATAATATTGACTTAGAAAATTGTAGGGAGACAATGTGATGTTCATACATGTGTAGCCTACATCATACATGCACCTAAATGGGACAATTTTGACTGGTATGTAACCTGTAAGGTGATCATCCTCTCTCCCACAGGGGGATTCTAGTGGTCCTTTGGTGTTCAATGGAAAGGCTGTGGGTGTCATCTCCTTCAACTCGGATGGAAACTGTGACTATCTGTACATGCCCAATGTCTATAGTCAGATTTCCAAGTTCTTACTCTGGATAAAGAAGGTAATCAACAAGAAAACATGGTAGGATTTATCCTGCAAAATGAATGTGCTAATATGCTAGTTTTGATTGCAGTCCAATGATTTTTATATTAATACCTACTGGTACTCCTGATGTTTTTCTTACATTGGGTGTCTATCTTTATTGTCTATGTTTAATGCATAACAATTACCATGTATGTACTGTCGTGTAAGGGAAATAAATGCCTAACAGATCAGAGTGAAATGGCTCTTGTGATCAATATAAAGAATTGCACACACATCAGATAGAATGTAATGTTTGTTATACCTAAACCGTTTTGCAGGCTATTCAAACCAGCGAATGCTGGGAAAGGTTTACATGAGAAAATCCTGGTAAACACCACAATGTCCCAACAATGCCAACAACGGCAAGTGGTAGCTTCTCATTGCACAAGTGCCCGCAGCAATACCACAACATGGAGCCTTTGCAATTTGCTTTCTAACATAATGCTTCTGCATGTTTGAGTATCATTTCAAATATATATATATATATGTTTCACCTTTATTTAAACAGGTAGGCCAGTTGAGAACAAGTACTCATTTACAACTGCGACCTGGCCAAGATAAAGCAAAGCAGTGGGACAAAAACAACAACACAGAGTTACACATGGGATAAACAAACGTACAGTCAATAACACAAAATAAAAATCTATGTACAGTGTGTGCAAATGTAGTATGATTAGGGACGTAAGGCAATAAATAGGTCATAGTGGCGAAATAATTACAATTTACAATAATTACAATTTTGATGTGCAAGTAGAGATACTGGGGTGCAAAAGAGCAAAAAAATCAAATAACAATATGGGGATGAGGTAGTTGGGTGTGCTATTTACAGATTGGCTCTGTACAGGTACAGTGATCGGTAAGATACTCTGACAGCTGAAAAAAAGTCTCCAGCTTCAGTGATTTTTGCAATTCGTTCCAGTCATTGGCAGCAGAGAACTGGAAGGAAAGGCGGCCAAAGGAGGGTTTGGCTTTGGGGATGACCAGTGAAATATACCTGCTGGAAAGTGTGTTACGGGGGGTGTTGCTATGGTGACCAGTGAGCTGAGCTAAGGCGGGGCTTTACCTAGCAGAAACTTATAGATGACCTGGAGCCAGTGGGTTTGGTGACGAATATGTAGCGAGGGACAGCCAACGAGAGCATACAGGTCGCAGTGGTGGGTAGTATATGGGGCTTTGGTGACAAAACGGATGGCACTGTGATAGCAAATTGGTAGTCTGAGTAGAGTGTTGGAGGCTATTTTGTAAATGACATCGCCGAAGTCAAGGATCGGTAGGATAGTCAGTTTTACGACGGTATGTTTGGCAGCATGAGTGAAGGAGGCTTTGTTGAGAAATAGGAAGCCGATTCTAGATGTAATTTTGGATTGGAGATGCTTAATGTGAGTCTGGAAGGAGAGGTTACAGTCTAACCAGACACCTAGGTATTTGTTGTTGTACACATATTCTAAGTCAGAACCGTCCAGAGTAGTGATGCTAGTCGGGCGGGCGGGTGCGGGCAGCAATTGGTTGAAGAGCATGCATTTAGTTTTACTAGCATTTAAGAGCAGTTGGAGGCCACAGAAGGAGTGTAGTATGGCATTGAAGCTCGTTTGGAGGTTTGTTAACACATTGTCCAAAGAAGGGCCAAATGTATACAGAATGGTGTCGTCTGCGTAGAGGTGGATCAGAGAATCACCAGCAGCAAGAGCGACATCATTGATATATACAGATAAAAGAGTCAGCCCGAGAATTGAACCCTGTGGCACCCCCATAGAGACTGCCAGAGGTCTGGACAAGAGGCCCTCCGATTTGACACAATGAACTCTATCTGAGAAGTAGTTGGTGAACAGTATGTTTTTGTGCTGGTCAAGGGCATTCAAGTCTGGGGTGAACCAAGGGCTATATCTGTTCTTAGTTCTACATTTTTTGAATGGGGCATGCTTATTTAAGATGGTGAGGAAAGCACTTTTAAAGAGCAACCAGGCATCCTCTACTGACGGGATGAGGTCAATATCCTTCCAGGATACCTGGGCCAGGTTGATTAGAAAGGCCTGCTCGCTGAAGTGTTTTAGGGAGCATTTGACAGTGATGAGGGGTGGTCGTTTGACCGCGGACCCATTATGGACGCAGGCAATGAGGCAATGATCGCTGAGATCCTGGTTGAAGACAGCAGAGGTGTATTTAGAGGGAAAGTTGGTCAGGATGATATCTATGAGGGTGCCCATGCTTACGGATTTAGGGTTGTACCTGGTAGGTTCCTTGATAATTTGTGTGAGATTGAGGGCATCTAGCTTAGATTGTAGGGTGGCCAGGGTGTTAAGCATATCCCAGTTTAGGTCACCTAACAGTACAAACTCTTAAGATAGATGGTGGGCAATCAATTCACATATGGTGTCCAGGGCACAGCTGGGGGCTGAGGGGGGTCTATAACAAGCAGCAACGGTGAGAGACTTATTTCTGGAAAGGTGGATTTTTAAAAGTAGAAGCTTGAACTGTTTGGGCACAGACCTGGATAGTATGACAGAACTCTGCAGTAGATTGCAAATCCGCCCCCCTTAGCAGTTCTATCTTGTCGGAAAATGTTGTAGTTGTGGATGGAAATATCAGAATTTTTGGTGGCCTTCCTAAGCCAGGATACAGACACGACTAGGACATCAGGGTTGGTGGAGTGTGCTAAAGCAGTGAATAAAACAAACTTAGGGAGGAGGCTTCTGATGTTAACATGCATGAAACCAAGGCTTTTACGGTTACAGAAGTCAACAAATGAGAGCGCCTGGGGAATAGGTGTAGTGCTGGGGGCTACATGGCCTGGGTTAACCTCTACATCACCAGAGGAACAGAGGAGGAGTAGGATAAGGCTACGGCTAAAGGCTATAAGAACTGGCCATCTAGTGCGTTGGGAACAGAGAATAAAAGGAACAGATTTCTGGTCATGGTAGAATAGATTCAGGACATAATATACAGACAAGGGTATGCTAGGATGTGAGTACAGTGGAGGTAAACCTAGGCATTGAGTGACGATGAGAGAAGTTGTGTCTCTGGAGGCACCCGTTAAGCCAAGTGAGGTCTCCGCATGTGTGGGGGTGGGACAAAAGAGCTAAGGTATGTTGAGTGGGGTTGGGGGCTCTACAGTGAAATAAAACAATAATAACTAACCAAAACAGCAGTAGACAAGGCATATTGACATTAGGGAGAGGCATGTGTAGCCAAGTGATCATAGGGTCCAATGAGCAGCAATAGGTGAGTCAGGAAGCCGTTCGGTAGTCGCTACTATGCTAGGCGAGTGGGAGACACGGCGATTCAGAAAGCTAGCGGACGGGGGCTAGCAGATGAGTCTTCGGCAACATCACAACTGAAAAGCCTGTTGAAACCACCTCGGACGATTACGTCGGCAGACCAGTCGTGATGGATCGACGGGGCTCCGTGTCGGAAATAAAGGGTCCAGGCCAATTGGCAAAAGGGGTATTGTAGCCCAAGATTTAGCTGGTATACCTATTTGGCGAGCCGGGAGATGGCCTAGCTCGAGGCTAGCTCAAGGCTAACTGGTGCTTGCTTCGGGACAGAGGCGTTAGCCAGCAATAGCCACTCGGTTGCAGCTAGCTAGCTGCAATGATCAGATGTAATGGTCCAGAGCTTGTGGCAGGAATCCGGTGATGTGGTGGAGAAAAGCAATCCGATATTCTCTGGGTTGATATCGCGCTGTGCAGACTGGCAGGTATTGACCAAGCTGAAGCTGGCTGGTGTCCGAGCTCAAGGTGAAGACTGCTAGCAGTGGCTAACTGACTACTAGCTAGTTAGCTGGCTATCTTCTGATGGGGGTTCCAGTTCTAAAGTATAAAAATAGCAGATCCATACCACATTGGGTGAGGCGGGTTGCAGGAAAGTATATTCAGTTCATAGATGAGATTAAAATATATAAGAAAAAACGAAGAAACCAACTATTTACACGGGACAAGACAAACACATGCCCAACTGCTACGCCATCTTGAAAGCATAAATAAATTACATCAACTTTAACTGACATGATTTCATAATATCACAGCCATCTTTCCTCAGAATACACCATCAAGAAACCCTTGAAACCAGCCACAACAAAATATTGGTAAACAGTCGGTGTGTGGCAATGGGGAACAAAGACCCCGTACTGTCCGGAATTTGGAAAACAGCAATAGATTGAGAAATAACACCCCCCCACCACCACACACACATTTATATATCCGAGAGGTGGACCATGCCATTTGTCCATATGCACTATGGCAATCCGCTCAGTGGTTCTTCACATAGTGCTGATCATCGCCTTGAATGGTAAGGCATGTTTAAATTCTATAACACACTAACTTCCATTAGCACCGAACTGACTACACCATGCAGACTAATATTGAAGTATAGTACTAGTTACGAAAAGTATATTTGACAAATGTTAATGCTTCTGCATACAGCTCTAAAGGCAGTTCATATTCTATTTGTCAGTAATGAATACTGACAAACCATTTGTTGTAAGCTGTGCAGATACAGTAGCAATGCAAAGTTATAGACAAAAGCTATTCAAAAAGTATTCTCTACTTTCTGTTCAAAGGCATTGAAGGGCGCAAGGTGCCAAAGGTGAGTATTGTTGGTGGAAGAGAGGCAGCTCGCAACTCTCGTCCATACATGGCTTCCTTACAGTCCCGAGGTCAACATTCCTGTGGAGGAGTTCTGGTGAGAGAAGATTTTGTCCTCACTGCTGCTCACTGTGATGGGTGAGAAGTCTCTCAGAATCTCTCAAACTCATTTATTTCAATGTTTCTTTTTTTTAAATATTTGACTTTTTTTGACAATAACCAAAAAGCATACATAGACAAAAACAATAGACAACTTAACAATGACATACATTTCAACAAACGTGAATGACATCACACTTGCTCAGACCCACATTGTCCCACTGTATCCACACCCAATGTTGTTTCCAACGGTTGCAAGACTCTGCCTCATATGACTTCAGATTATGTTATGTTGTTTCTGTCTGTAGCCAGATTTTATTCATATTTAAATAAAGCAAGTGATTCTTCCATTCTCTTAACGTTGGAGTATCATTTGACTTCCAGTATTTAAGTAATAGCTTATTCAATATAAGTGACAAAAATAATACTGTCCAACCCATTGGGTATCTCATCGCACCCTCGAGGATATACTATGTCTTGAAATATGCCAATAGACGGATTAAAAGTACATTTACATTGTAAAACTTCTGACAGACAGCTTTCTAACTCCGCCCATAACTTTTGGACTTTATAGCACTCCCAGAAGGCAATAATGATTGAGTCATTGTTAAGACATGACTCTGCCATTGTGCTGTAATTTGTTAATTTTGTCTCTTGTATAATAAATTCTCTACATGAGTTTATACTGGATTAAGAGTACATTTTTGTTCACTGTAATTTTCGTTCGTTATCTTCCAACACTCCCTCCACCTGGTGCCAATATCAGTTATTTTTAAGTCTTGGTTCCAATAGTTAATATTTTTTCTAAGCGATTGCCAGTTAGATAGGCTCTCTGCAAGGTTTTGTACATCTTATCTATCATACAAGTATCTTTTTCTGACTCAAATAGGATTCCCTCAACATTGCTCTGATGTCCAAAAGCTTTCAAGTGGACATTTTGTGATATAAAACTTTTAAGTTGCATATATTTGAAAATGCTTTTAATTCTGTCATAGAAATAATTGTATTTCCTATTACCACATAATTTACGGTTTCTATGCCTTTAGTTTTCCATGTGGGCCAATTTAATCGGTGAATTCTGAAAAGCTATCCAAGGTTATCCATTGTTTTTAGGAAGTGATATTGGTTCTTGTAGAATCCGTTTCATGTTCTTCCATGTTGTTAAAGTGTTCTTAACTAGGAAGTTGTTAATGTTCTTAGCTTTATCCTTTGAAAATAGACCCGTGAAAACATTCTGGGGATGAGGATGCACATCTTCAATATGTACCCACTGTTACTCTTTAGTGCATTTAACTATATTTCGCCAGTCAAAACCTTGTGTGCCGAGTTGATGGAAGGTTAAAACCACCCTCAGACTCAGGAAGATGTAAAACTTTCCTTTTTAGTTTGAGTTTTATTTTCCCATGAAGTGAATTATGACGAAGTACACTTAAAAAAATAAATATATATGTCTTTGGGGGGGTAATTGGTATTACTGAAAATAAATATAAAAACTTTGGGAACCATCCCTGTCTTGTGCCCCTTTCTAAAGCAAAATCATCAGATAATGTATAATTTCTGTATATTTTAGCTTTAGGATATTTATATAATATTTTTATGACATTTATTATTTCAACTGGAAAGTTGAAGGCTTCCAAAGTTTTTCATAGAAAAGGCCATTCAAGACAGTCGAAAGCCTTTTCGGTATCAACAGCCATTATTGATAAATCTACATCTTGTTTTTTAGCGTATTGTATACCGAAACATGTTTGTGTTTATTTTTTCAAACCTTGTTTGATTAATATGTATCAAGTCTGGTAAGACTTTTGCCATTCTGTTGCTTATGACTTTTTTTTATTATTGTCACATTTTATTAAATGTATGGGTCTGTAATCAATCTGCAAGGGACACTCCAGATTTTCCTGGTTTTAATATAACTGAGATAATTATTAGATACATGGAACTAGAAAGCACTGAATTGAGTGACACGTGTTTAATTTGATTATATAGGGGCGCTACATTGTCTCAGAGTGTTATGAACAATTCTAATAGAAAACCATCCATACCTGGTGCTTTTCTCTGAGCAAATGCTTTAACATTGTCTAATATTTAATTTGTGCCGATTTCAAATTTTTGTCTGCTGATAGTTGCTTCAGGGTTGTTGAGTCTAACAATGCTGTAGGATCAATCCAAATGTATTTCAATGTTATTACACCAGTCTGTCAAGGTAAATACACAAGTAAATTCTTTCATGTACTGATTTCCAGGCGTTACAGGGTGGTTCTTGGGGCTCACGACTTGTCAGAGGATGAAAATTCACAACAAAAATTCGATGTGGTTAAATACATTCCACACCCCAGGTTTGGGGACAATCTGGAGTATGACATCATGCTTCTCAAGGTGAGTGATAACCAGGACATAGCCTACAATAATCTCCATAGTGATACTAACTTCATTGTAGGTTTAAAATTCATGAAAAATACATACAAAATAATGTATATAATCATAGCCTATATACACTCAGTGGCCAGTTCATTAGGTACACCCATCAGGTTGCCTCCATAACAGCCTAAATTATTCGGGGCATGGCATTCAATCGTTGCTCAGTTGGTATCAAGGGACCTAACGTGTACCAGGAAAACATTCCCCAAACCAGTACACCACAGCCACCAGCCTGTACTATTGACACCAAGCAGGATGGGTCCATGGACTCATGGTGCTTATGCCAAATCCTGACTCTGCCATCAACATGATGCAACAGGAACCAGGACTCGTCGGACCAGTCAATGTTTTTCCACTCCTCAATCGTAAACTGTTGGTGATCGCATGCCCACTTGTTATTATCTGATAGGAGTGAAACCTGGTGTGGTCGTCTGCTGCAATAGCAGTGACAAGGATCTACGAGTTGTGCACTCTGAGATGCCGTTCTGCACACCACTGTTGACTTGCAGGATTCTTGCCTGTCTCCTTCGACCTCTCTCATCAAGGAGCTGTTTTCGCCCACAGGACTGCTGCTGACTGGATGTTTTTTGTCACACCATTCTCTGTAAACCTTAGACACTGTTGTGTGTGAAAAGCCCAGGAGGCCGGACATTTCTGAGACACTGGATCCGACATGCCTGGCACCGACAATCATACCACGCTCAGTCGCTTAGGTCGCGCGTTTTGCCCATTCTAACATTCAATTGAACAGTAACTGAATTCCTCCCCACATTTCTGCCTGCTTTATATAGCAAGCCATGGCCACGTGACTCACTGTCTGTAGGAGCGATCCATTTTCGTGAACGGTGTGGTGTACCTAATATACTGGCCTCTGAGTGAATATTTACAACATAGCTGAATACATACAGATTATGTATAGAGTGTGCTATCTCTGTGATCTTTCTTAGTTGAGAGGGAGGGCCATCCTGAACAGAGCAGTGCAGCTGATCCCGCTGATGAATGGTTCGATGGCTGAGGGAAGCCTGTGCACCACGGCTGGCTGGGGGGACATAGATGATAACAGCACCCCACCAGACAAGCTGCAGGAGGTCAACGCCACCATCATATCACCCAGAGAGTGTGGCCGCCGGTGGAGTGGCGTCAACATCTCCAGGCGCACGGTGTGCGCAACAGGCCCCAGAGCTTTCCAAGGCTTCTGCTCGGTATGACTGCACTGTTACAGGCTATAATTCTCTGCAATTAGTTTTTCCTGGTCAGGACAGGCTATTATTGGCTATAACTAGATTAGAGTTTCTCTTGGTCAAGGCACAAACTATGATACATGACTCCTCCGTTTTTCTGTATCACAAAGGAGAATGAATTAAAATGCATTGTTTGCTATTGCAGGGGGATTCAGGAGGTCCGTTGGTGTGTAACGGGATGTCAGCGGGCATCGTCTCTTTCTCAGGGCAGAGGTGTGCCAACCCTAGTACCCCTGATGTGTACACACGAGTGACTTCGTACTGCCGATGGATTCAGAGGGAGTTAGCTAGAAACCCTTAAAGTTTTTGGCATGTAAGCCGCCAGTGTGTGCTTACACAAAATCTCACTATATGACTTATTAGGATTTCATTTAGAGCAGGGTTGCCCAAAGTCTTTGTTGAAGTGCTAAAGATAACACCTTTCTATGATTGCGTGTTCCCTTGTTGCTATTCTTATTAAACGTCACTAATTTCAGCTTGTGTGTCTCACTTTGGAGAACTTGAGTTCCCTAAACAATTCAGTAAAAAACATTGGTCCATATACTTATCATTTCTTTCCTTGGTGTTCAAAGACTAAAAACAACCTCCACTGATTTTGTTAATTTGGTAAGTTTTGATGTAAGGTAAAAACAACACAATGTGACAATAGGATACACAGACTCTCTACTTAATTTAGGTCCTTGGTCACTCACCTGGTCTGGCTGGTCAAGCAGTAGCCTCTGGATAAGCTGACCAATGTTACTGAAGTTTAGACACACTATTGGCTCCAGGTTCTAGCACATCTCCATTATAGTGTACCTGAGGAGAAGTCAGTGTCAGATACTGCAGGTTACCAGATTATGTAATTGATTGCTGTAATTGATTAATTCATCATTCCTGCTTAATTTCCTGTCTCAAAGCATAATGTACTTACATCTCTGGAAGGGCAAAGTCTGGTCATGAGACATGTGGCATCCCATCTTTGATAATCTTGTAGAACCGGGTGTCCACCACAACATTAGGGTATGGGCTCTTACCTACAAAAGACAACATCAAGATATGCATTTCAAAATGTGTCTTTGCTCACTCACATATGTTGCTTCATCCAACAAAAGACAGCATTTTGCCATATTTTGATAGTTTAACCCACCCAGAGAGATTTCCCTACAGCAGTATGTCATCGGAGCAGACTTCACTTCAATGGAAGACAGGCCTGTGAACACAATAAATATCAGTACCCTACACACCATAGAGATCAGTGCCCTACACACCACAGAGATCAGTACCCTACACACACCACAGAGATCAGTAACCTACACACCACAGAGATCAGTGCCCTACACACCACAGAGATCAGTAACCTACACACCACAGAGATCAGTACCCTACACACCACAGAGATCAGTAACCTACACACCACAGAGATCAGTAACCTACACACCACAGAGATCAGTAACCTACACACCACAGAGATCAGTACCCTACACACCACAGAGATCAGTAACCTACACACCACAGAGATCAGTACCCTACACACCACAGAGATCAGTAACCTACACACCACAGAGATCAGTACCCTACACACCACAGAGATCAGTAACCTACACACCACAGAGATCAGTACCCTACACACCACAGAGATCAGTAACCTACACACCACAGAGATCAGTACCCTACACACCACAGAGATCAGTACCCTACACACCACAGAGATCAGTAACCTACACACCACAGTATAAGCATTCAAGGACCTGAACCTTTCTTTTATTTATTTATTTATACAGCGTCCTACAGCATAGGTCTACCTGCAACATACTTCTACAACTTTCAGGTGTCATCTGTCACTCTTAATAATTGATGTGCAACTGTTTCACCCAGAGGTTTCACCCAAGTAGCCTACAATTTGTTAAACCACACATTTTATGTTAAACCAACAGGGTCTTACCTTTGATCAATATCGGTGGACTGTTCACTAAAACGAAACCTGAGGTCACCACCACAATGACAACAATTCCCATTGTTCATTGCTCTCACGTTCACCTCCCTCTCTACTTTCATCGCTCCTCAAGGTTCTATGGGGGCTGTAGTTTTTTCTCCCATGGAAGTATCCTCCCATTTTCCATAGGTTTCGCGAGGTTTGCATGGGCGGCAGTGTGCATTTCTCTGCAGGAAGAATTGAATATTTTTGGGATGAAATTCGTGTACAGGTAATTTTATATTTTTGATAGAGAATATAGGCCATCGGTGTATAGCTTATTTATCGGGGACATGGACCCACATTTACATTTGTGCCGAACAACAGTATTGTAGAGTTGGCATAAAGACAATGATTTTTGATAACATATTACGATCAAACAGTGCCTGTGGCGCGTATTATCCATGTCTCATCAGCAGTGTATGCGATATGTTAGATCTTGAAACATTGACGATTCATTTTTGATACAATCGTTGCGACGAATTCAAATAGGCTGCAATCATTTCTGCATGTTTGTCTGATACAGTGGAGGCTGACGTATTTTCTTGAAGTTGAATAGCACATTTCTTGATCTCTCATAGCCAACTTGCAATCTATGAGTTTGTTGTTCATGAATAACGATTGTGTTAGTTCAAATAGTGACATAATGAATTACTATAGATTTACATTTTGAGTAAAGATATATAACTGCGGCAGTTTTGTTCCTTTAAAAAATAAGTGCATTCTGCATTGATTGCAGTGACCTCCATCGATGCAATGCATACAAGGAAATGACCAGGAAGTTATTCAGACATGCTAAGCTATTGGCTGCTCTCTTTGTCTGTCTCAACCACTACTTTACAGCTCAGTCTCTTTCCAGACTAGTATTATTTTTCTGAAAATGGCTGTTTCTCTCACAGAATTTCTGAGCATCGTTGTCTGTTTGTTCCTTCAGCAGTATTTGAATTTTCGGAGGGATGTCCAAGAAAAGGGGCAGGTATGTGTAAATATGTAGTTTTCTATAATTATGTTATCATAACATTAACACTTGGAGATTTTCCTCTTTCCAGACGGTCAGAGAAAGCTGCACATAGGTAGGCTACACTTACAAACAAATATGATTTGCTTAACTATCCCCCAGAAAGAGGAGTAGCGGGGAGCTGAGTGATTCCACAGTGATGACCCCTGACCCCAACAGTCTCCTGGGAGTAAGAATACAGCACAACTGGAGGGAGAAGGGCAACCAGAGCAAATGGAAAGGCACCGTCCTGGACCGTCTCAGTGTCAACCCCTCACTATTTATGGTCAAGTACGATGGGTTTGACTGTGTCTACGGCATCGAGCTATTCAAGGACGAAAGGGTGTCTAATCTACAGGTCCTGACAGAGAAAGTTGGTGAGTGATGTGATGGGTTCCTTTTTTAGTTCAGGCGTCACATCTTCTCAGAGTAATGCAAAAACGTGATTTGGTTTGCACAAGTTATAACATGTTTTTATTGTATATCTGATACTGCATGATCAGACAGTAGGGACACAGTGGCTATGTGATGTTGGTCTCTGCCTTGATGACATTTATCTGCTTCCACAGTCAACAACAAGATCAAGGTTCCTCACGGGGCGGAGGAGTTGGTAGGCAAAGCGGTGGAACACCTATTTGAGAAGGAGGATGGAGAGAAGAACGAGTGGCGAGGCATGGTCCTCTCCAGGGCTCCCATCATGACTAACTGGTATTACATCACCTATGAGAAGGACCCCGTGCTCTACATGTACCAGCTGTGGGACGACTACGCCGATGGAGATCTCAGGATCTTACCTGAAGCAGGTACCGACCATTTCTCAGCATCAGCATCATCTCCACCTGCAGCAGAGTGTTCAGATACTTCTCCCTAAAGAAAACAGGAGGGTGATTATAGAGTAGAAATTGTTTGGTCTTTACACACTAATTAAAAGATGATGGTGGCTTTTGGAGTGTTGCGGACAATATTTCCTGTGTTTGTTCTTACTCGTCCTACGTGACTTGTCGAAATGACAAATATCTCTATATTTGAATACATATAAGCATGTTGGTTAAGATAGCATCTTTTGATAATGCCCCAAAGTAGATTTGAAGAACAGACCCCTAGCATTGATGTTATTCATTGTTTTTCTCTCTAGAAAATAAGCACTTGCTTCCGGCCGACCGAAAGCCCGGCGAGGAGACTGAGAGCTTAGTGGGGAAGCAGGTGGAGTATGTTACTGACAAAGGTGTGAAGCGAACAGGCCTGGTGATCTATCAAGTCCCTGCCAAGCCTTCCGTATACTACATCAAATACGACGATGACTTTCACATCCATGTCTACGACCTGGTCAAGACCACCTAGAAAGACACTTGATTGCTCACTCCATTGCTTACTTTTCACGTATCCTCCTCACTCTCTCTCCATGTCTCTTAAGT